>NW_025534372.1:0-214950 GCF_020615455.1 Coregonus clupeaformis | reverse complement strand
CAGTATGCTTAGGTCATTGTCCTGCTGGAAGGTGAACCTCCGTCCCAGTCTCAAATCTCTGGAAGACTGAAACAGGTTTCCCTCAAGAATTTACCCGTATTTAGCATCATCCATCATTCCTTCAATTCTGACCGATGAAAAACATCCCCACAGCATGGTGGTGGCAGCATCATGGATGGTGTTTTCGGGGTGATGAATAAATTGGTAATTTAGCAGACACTCTTATCCAGAGCGACTTACAGGAGCAATTAGGGTTAAGTGCCTTGCTCAAGGGCACATCGACAGATTTTTCACCTAGTCGGCTCAGGTATTAGAACCAGCGACCTTTCGGTTACTGGTACAACGCTCTTAACCACTAAGCTACCTGCCGCCCCATGATGAGAGGTGTTGGGTTTGCGCCAGACATAGCGTTTATCTTGATGGCCAAAAAGCTCAGTTTTAGTCTCATCTGACCAGATTAACTTCTTCCATATGTTTGGGGAGTCTCCCACATGCCTTTTGGCGAACACCAAACGTGTTTGCTTATTTTTTCTTTAAGCAATGGCTTTTTTCTGGCCACTCTTCTGTAAAGCCCAGCTCTGTGGACTGTACGGCTTAAAGTGGTCCAATGGACATATAGTCACCGCCAGTGGTGTAGTGGTCCCTGGAGAAGTGGGTATACTCTCAGTATTCACCTTTTTTTTTTTTAAGTAGTCCAGAAAAAAGCCCTGTTTTAGAAACAGTGACATGTAAGACTATGATTTAGTTTACCCAAAAATATGTAATTTCTACTTGCACACTATTATAAAATGATCATGACTTGATTAGGAGCAGTTTGTAGTTACTACTGGTCACAAGAGCAGCCTGGATGAATGTAAAATGTATTTATCATGAGGCAAACAGGAAATGGTGTTCCGATTATTTTTTGCACATTTATTTAAATAAAATACTTCAAATCTGAAGGTGACAATGCATCCTTGTTCATATTGCTATATGCTTAATGGTTTGAACATGTTCATTTACCGGTAAATCATTCAACAAAATATGTTACAACAATATTTAGTTAACAATAACAAAAATATATGCATTAACAACACATCAACAGTGATATACTCTCTCAACCCAGCACTGGGTTTCTGACCTTGCTCATACTACAGTATATTCCAGACACATTTGCTCTGCAGGAGCTTTCACACTGCACTGTCTAGAACGCACCGAAGAGGCAGCACGATGGCTCCAACCAGGTCCTTGTATATTTTCTAGGATCAAACTTGGAAGTTGGTGGGCCGTTGATATTAATCATCATCAAGTTTGATATGTTTGAGATCAGAAGGACAGCCCTCTTGTCTGAGCTTATATTGTTCATAAGGCTAAAATTCCTCTCACACTCTGCTGTACCGACAGGGAATGTTTCCATACAGTTCATAAGTGGTTTTAGGTCCTTGGTACTACTGGGCTCTTCCAGTAGGTCCCGCATCCCATTCAGTGCTTGGTCTGTGCACAAGTTAAACCGCTTGCACAGCCAACTTGTTCTTCACCATGGCGGATGCTGGGCTTTGATGGCCACTTACTCTGATCAAGGATGCTGAGGTCCATGATGGCTTCTTCAAAAGACAAGCGTTTCCCCAGATTGTTCACAAGGCTTGAAGAACTGGCCTGGATTGATAGACTTCAGCTTTGCATTTGTTTTCAGGGCTATAGACCGATACTCCCCAGTCTGTTTTGCTTCTAAAGCCTCACTATACTTTCTCACCTGGACTCTCTTTGAATGACTGGATCACTCTGATTGAGCGTTTCAGCAGATGCTCTGCTCTGAGGAGCGTTATAGAACGAGACTGGAAGCTCCTGTGACAGGAGACTTAGTTCATGGAGAGTGTCATTACATGAGGCCAAGGTCACAAATGAATTCTGGACTTTGAACACGGTCTAACAAACCTCTGTACATCTGCCTCTCTTTGGTGGACCTCATCTCATCACTGCAAGCATTTTTAAAGTGCTGCACAAGAGCTCCCAGGGATGTCCAAACAGCACGAACAGTCCAAAAGCCACTGGCCACCCAGCGTACATCCAAGATTCTGCCAATGCGAAGAAGTTGTGAGGCCTACTTCAGCTGCTGCATTAACAAGTTCACGTTCATTTTCCTGTTTGACACACTATACAGAGAGTATAGCTTCTGGATAAAAGTTTTAAAGTGATTGACAGAGTTTACCTCATCAACTCGCATCTGACACAGCAAGTTCAAGTCTATGGTTCAGCAGTGCCATACAAAAAGCTTTGGGAATCTCAAAGTCAGTCTGGTTGCTACTCTACTGACTTCTTTCCTGGCATGACAGGCTCCATCAGATACAAATGTTACCCAGTTTTCATGAAGCCACTCTTCTGTAAAGCCAGCATTAGTTAAACAGGTGAGTAACGCCTGTAATATGCCATCTGCTCTCTGATTTTCCAGTCAACAAGTTCCAGGAATATGAACTCAGGGCTTTCTTCTAATTGATGCTTTAATAGAAACTGTCGATGACAGCTTTGTGACTTAAAGAAGATGCCCATCAATTAGGACGGCTAACTTACTGGATGATGCTATAATGCTACTGATGATTTTAGCTGCATCTCACTAGCAACATGTTGCTTATTATTTGTGTTGTACTCATAACGTGAATGAAGTATTGAGCCCATTTTTTACACCATTCAGTTCCTGCATTGTCAATGAGGCTCTCTATGGTCAGAAAAAGGGTTTGGTTCTTTTTGGCCAGATGGTAGGCTGTTCGAAACACAGCTTGCAGTTTCCTTCATGTAGGACCTCAGTCATAGTCTCCACTGCATTCTCAATGGCAGCTTCTTTCTGTTGCTCTGCCACCTTCACAGCCTAAGTGTGGGCCTTGGACAACGTATGTTTCTCACCTTATTTCTCAAGATTGACAAACTTGTTCACTTCCCTGGCCAGACACTTGAATTTCAAAGTTCATCCATTCTCTTGAGAGCGATACACCTTATGTCCTTGCTCCTTGCTCGATCCCAATGGAGTTCACTGCTACAGACCAGACATCCTCCGAAGCATAAACAAACAATGTAACTACTCCTGTATCCACAGGCTGTACGTGTGCATGGTCCTTTACACACACACACACACACACACACACACACACAAAGTTATCCTGTGCCCACTGTTTCAGAAGTTACCCAAACTAGCAATCTACCCTAAACTTACCCAATTTTTTGTTTTTGGATCCCAACCAGGGTTCTTGGATTTGAAGTCTTCTGTTTGTTTAGCACTCCACAGGTCTGGCCAGTCATTATTGATGTCTACAGACAACAACAAAACTAATTATGCATCTCCCTGTCTCTCTCTCTCTCACACACTTACACACACACACACACACACACACACACTACTGTGATCACAATAGTCATCAGCAAGACATGGGTCCCCCTCTTTACATTAACAATCTGCATAACCAAGTGGAAATATTTTCAGCAAGTGAAGCTGAAGCATACAGGAGATTAGTGAGTGAAATACTTGGGAGAGTTTATTTAACAAAAACAACAAATTTAACACAAAATGTTATATAACAGTAGCATTGTAAAAAACAAACATGGATACAGACAAAATAATAGAAGGGCAATAAAATAAATAACATCACACAGAAATTCAAAATGAGGCTTAATCTGTCAAAATCACCTTTTGTTACAGTGTGGAGGCTTCACTTTTCAATAAACTGGAGATGCAATTTACTGCCTGTGTGTTCTGACCTGGTGGTGGTAGACTGGATCCTTCTCTATGCTCACACTGACTTGCCTGGCTAGCTCCCGGTTGAGAGCTGCCAGGGCTGCTGGTTTTAGGGGTGGGGTCTGCCTGGGCCTGATCTGGGCCTGATTTGTGCCTCTTTACAAAAAAGTCTGCAATATCTCCCTTCCTTTTCATGGTTACCTGTCCCTATACAAAATAAGACAGCCTGATTAGACCTCAATATTGTTTTAGGCTGAATCTTAAACTATTTGTCCCCATTCTTGTGTTTTAACTACTTAAAAATCAACTACCAGCTTAGCTACTATGCAATTAAACTAGATCATATAGGTTAGTTAGGGCTAAGTAACTTGGCTAATGTTATAATTTAGGGCTTAGTAACTTGGCTAACGTTATAATTTAGACCTTTACAATAATAAACAAGCTTCATAAACATTGAGATAATCAGTTTCATCAGTCTGGTATGACATTCTTATGAACTGGGTTGATTAAACACTTACTGAAAACCAACAATGCCCCGGTTTCCCCACATTATCCCAATCTACGTAGCTAGCTTCATAACGTTAGCGACTCGCACTAACTATTGGCGGCAACATCTCTTCTCCTCTAAATGTGCAGTCACTGGCAATTTGCCAGTAGTTTAAAATAATGATTCATTTGGAAACCACCTTAAAACTTACCTCAGAATGATGTCTTCCATCAACTGGGGTGGCACACCGCGCTTGTGTCCTTTCTTCATCCGTTGTTTGGTCTGCTGCCGTTATCGTAGTCAAGTGGCACCGGCACCTGAGTTTTTTTTTTTTTTTCACTGGCACCTGAGGTATTAGCGATATTTTCCTCGGCATGACCCGCCCTACTCTGCCTCTGATTGGCTCATCAGTCCTCATGCCTAAAGTTAACCAATCTAATCAGTGAAAGCAGCGAGTACCAGCCAATTAGAGGCAGAGGAGGGTGGGTCATGGCTTCACTATCCCCGAGGAAGAAAATAGGCAATCTGACTCACAGATATTACTGAATGATGCGCATCAGGGGGGATTTAGAAGTGGGTATACGCAATGCTGACTGAAAAATAAGTAGGTATACGCCGTATACCAGCGTATACCCTGGACTACACCTCTGGTCACCGCTTTGGAGCTTTGCAGCTCCTTCAGGGTTATCTTTGGTCTCTTTGTTGCCTCTCTGATTAATGCCCTCCTTTCCTGGTCCGTGGGTTTTGGTGGGTGGCCCTCTCTTGGCAGGTTTGTTGTGGTGCCATATTCTTAAAATGTTTTTATAATGGATTTAATGGTGCTCCGTGGGATGTTCAAAGTTTCAGATATGTTTTTATTTTTTTATAACCCAAAACTGATCTGTACTCCCTGACCTGTTTGGAGAGCTCCTTGGTTTTCATGGTGCCACTTGCTTGGTGGTGCCCCTTGCTTAGTGGTGTTGCAGACTCTGGGGTCTTTCAGAACAGGCGTATATATACTGTCTGGTGGTGGTGGTTATGTTCCTCTGGTAATGACTGTCTGGTGGTGGTGGTTATATTCCACTGGTAATGACTGTCTGGTGGTGGTGGTTATTTTCCTCTGGTAATGACTGTCGGATGGTGGTGGTTATATTCCTCTGGTAATGACTGTCTGGTGGTGGTGGTTCTATTCCACTGGTAATGACTGTCTGGTGGTGGTGGTTATATTCCTCTGGTAATGACTGTCTGTCACGTTCGTTCAAGGACGGGTCAGACCAAGGCGCAGCGTGATATGCATACATGTTTATACAACGAATAAACACACAACAAAACAACAAACCAGGCTGAACACAAAGTCCAAAGGCTGAACACAAAACTAGCCTAAACACGGAACAAGATCCCACAACTAACTAGTGCCAATAGGCTGCCTAAGTATGATCCCCAATCAGAGACAACGAGCGACACCATCTGTTGCCAGTGATCCAGACAAACATTCAATGTTTCAAGTTTCACAGGTTTGATAACAGACCGGTTACTGTAATAGTAGGTTACAGTAATGACAGAGTCTTGTTATGGTGCTAATATGTTTGTTGGCAGAGACAAGGGAGATTAGATATGCCTTGTTAGTGGGTTTCTGCCACTTTCAGGTCTACACCGCACCCCATCCCAATTTATATCCATTCGTATCCATTTGGACAATTTAGATCCTGTATATCCGACACAGAAGCAATCATCTCAGTTTCAATCCTGGGTCGGATTCAATAGGCTTCGAACAGCATAAAAACTGACTGAAACAGGAAGGGACTACCTGGGCTTGTCCAATAAGAAAAACGTAATTTTCATTTTCCATTGCAAAACGGCTTTTAAAAATTATTTGGCATGCCGTAATGAATACGGCCCTGGTCTCCCACGTACCCTCTGGTGTGGGTGTGACACGGTTGACTTTGAGGAGGGGTCTGGGCGTCGGTGATGAGGAGGAGGGGAGGGAGCACACGTCTTTCCCCAGAACAGGGACCTCTGGGAGGGTGAAGACGATCTCATAACGGTGCAGACTCCTCAGGAACCCTACCTGGAGGGGGGGAAGAAAGAGAGAGAGAGAGGGAGAGAGAGAGAGAGAGAGAGAGAGAGAGAGAGAGAGAGAGAGAGAGAGAGAGAGAGAGAGAGAGAGAGAGAGAGAGAGACACAGTATAAATGTCTAAAACATTTATTAAATACTCACGCACTTCTTATGAAATGTGTTATGTAGTTCTTATGTAGGTACCCATCAGGGGTGCGTTCAGCAGGGCATAACGTTGTAGAAATATGTTATAAAGAACAAACATTTCTCTCTGACTTGTAGAATAATGCATCATTTCAGCTCTATTCATAACATTTCTATCTGCAATGTTCAATAACGTTTGCCTAATGAACTGATATTCCAAACCCTGCCCACCTTAACCAGGAAGTTCCCATCAGGCTCTGGGAGAGCAGGGATGGCCGAGTCCTTGGCTTTGTCCTCACGGTGAACAGGGGAGCCCATGGCATCCCTCGTCGTCAGGAAACGCACGCTTCCTCCCCTTCGAGGTCGACCCTGGGGAAGAGGCAGTCAGAGCGTGACTCGGTCAGGGACAGAAATACACACATGGGCATGTACGCACGCACACACAACTCATGCATGGCTAAGCAGCCGTATATGACTGCAAGTTTTTATTGCGCTTTTATGAGAGAGAGAGAGAGAGAGAGAGAGAGAGAGAGAGAGAGAGAGAGAGAGAGAGAGAGAGAGAGAGAGAGAGAGAGAGAGAGAGAGAGAGAGAGAGAGAGAGAGAGAGAGAGAGAGAGAGAGAGAGAGAGAGAGAGAGAGAGAGAGAGAGAGAGAGAGAGAGAGAGAGGGCGAGAGAGAGAGAGAGAGAGAGAGAGAGAGAGAGAGAGAGAGAGAGAGAGAGAGAGAGAGAGAGAGAGTGTTTTGGCCCATCAGTACAACTTAGGTCTGACATTGCATTAGGGGCTTTACAAACAGTGGGAATGGAATTGAAAATCCATGCACTTAGAGACAATGACTGGCAGATTAATGAATTAAAATCCGGGCAATATCAGTTGCACTCACACAGACAGAGGGATAGACGGACAGAAACAGACACACACACAAACACACATAGAAGTCAAGGACTCACCCTTCCTGCCTGTTGCCATGTCAACGTCAGGCCAGGAATGATGGATCACACTGTGTCAGTCTGATTATGTGATGTCATCATTACCCTCCTGCAGAGAACATGACAAGGAACAATGTAAGGAGATAGAGACGGAGAGAGAGGGAGAAGAAGAGAGATGGACAGAGAAAAAGGGGGAGCGAGATGGGGAATGAGAAAGGGAGAGAAAGAGAGAAAGAGAGACTAATATCTGTGTCTACTCGACCGAGTAGCAATTTCACAAAGACACCACACACTGATGTCTTTGTAACGGTGACAGCTCCTCAACAACAGTTTCTTCTGGCTTCGGCCTTTTTCTGCCAAAAAGTTCCCTCAGACTCAACCCCCTCTTAGAACTAGAAGCAGGACAAAGTTGCCCCTAGGCCTAGACACTAATCTAAGGTCAGTTTTACACTTTCCCCTCTAATTACGGTCATGATTTGGGTATGGCTGATCATAGACCTGTGAATAGGAAAAGCACTCACACATCTGAGGTTGCTTGTCGCAGGTGTTTGGGAATAATTCTATGATATCTTTACGTAAAAGTATAATAAACTAAAGTGTTACTGGCAAAGTCATAATGGTAAAGTAGATAATTTTCTTTAGATCTGTGCCAGGTGGCAACTTCTGGCCAAACGTACTCTGGTACTGTAGGCTATCAATCCGCTGGATAGAGCCCTAGTCTGTGTCCCGAATGGCAGCCTAGTGCACTTCTTTTAACAAGAGCCCATGGGGGAATAGGGTGCCATCTCTGACGCACGTCTACAATAATCTTTGACCTTTAATTTAATCCTACTGCGGCTTTTTCCATATCATTAGAAGCGCCCAGCTGTGAGTCCAGTCCAGTGTTGCAGACGAAGGCACGACTAAACGACTCACTGACGTGCTCACTAAAGAAGCTTATCTCAGCCCCCAAAGCTTAGCCCGTGGGACTAGACGAAGAAAGAGTCATTTCTTACAGTTTTACCATTGGGGAGTTGGGTACTTAGCCTAATTCACAGAATCCTCCCTAATACGGAAACAATGGAAGGGGAATAGCCTCGAGTGTTATGTCACCTAAAATACAATGGGGAGAAAATAAAACACAGAACAGAGAGAAGCTCATTCCATTCCACATTCAAACTCAATCCCCTCTCTTTATAATTGATTTAGGTTACCATCGACAGTTATCCAGTGGTGGAAAAAGTACCCAATTTACATACTTGAGTAAAAGTAAAGACCCTAATAGAAAATGACTGAAGTAGAAGTGAAAGTCACCCAGTAAAATATTACTTGAGTAAAAATCAAATCTAAGTATCTGGTTTTAAATATACTTAAAGATGCACTATGCAGAAATAGATTGCAAAATAGTTGGGAAGAGATCTTTGACGTACCGATCCCATGGCATAGTGTTTATGAACTGACACGCAAAACGACACCGGATTCAAAAATTAGAATATTTCAATTTAAATTATTATATAAAATTCTTGCTACCAATAGAATGTTATTTATATGGGGGATACAATCTTCCCAGCTCTGCAGATTTTTCTGTGAAGATACAGAATCATTAGATCATTTGTTTTGGTTCTGTCCATTTGTAGCTTGTTTTTGGACACTGGTCCAGGAATGGCTAAAGGACTGTAATACTTTTAGCAAATTTTTTTATTTTTAATTCACAATCTGTAGAAGTAATGAGAATAGAAAGGTTCAGAACTTTTGTAAAACATCACAGTACGGTTGAAATATATATGGCAAATAGAAATCCTATATGGATGGTGTTAAGAGATAGATGGGAGTTATTGAATAGAGTTGAAGGATGGGACTAATAACAAATAACAACAAATAATAACAAAGATAGCTAATAATGTAAGCATACTGTGTCCATAATAAGTATATAGGTTGTATGTTGGGAGCTTTTGGGAAAGAGCACAGTTAGAAAGATATGGCATATAGAAGCAAACCGGATGGACATCATGAAAATGATCGGAGAGGTTGAGAGTAGAAGAAGTTCAGGAGCAAAAAAAAAAAAATATATATATATATATATATATATATATATATATATATATAATTATTGTAAAATTAACTCTGTCCATAAGGTGTAGATAGTAAGTATAGACCGGAAGTAGCGGCCTGGGCATTGTTGTTCACTAATTTACTCCAAGTAGGGAAAGGATGGCGGGGTTGAAAAGTAATAAAGGGGAGTATATATATTAAAAACATGGGGGATTGGAAGTGATGCAGACAATTACATTGATAGAAGATACAATCTATCTGCAATATTAAGCTGATCCATCCCCCCCCCCCAAAAAAATAAATAAAAAATAATAATAAATAAATAAATAAATAAGATGCACTATGCAGAAATCACTCCACCATTTCCTGGTTGCTAATATTCTAATAGTTCGCCTAATTCCAGTTTATGTAACAAAACAAACAAGTAGAGAATCATTGTACTATCTAAACCGCTGTGAAATATATTTTCCATAACTAAAAATATTTTATTTTAAGCTGTTTGAAGCTGGTTTGATAAAGGAAAGTAAAAGATGCAAAAATGACACTTAAGAATGGGAAGCATAGAAATGGAGCACATAGAATAGATCTACCACTTATTAGACTTGCTTTCAATGAGAATGACAGATCTATAACTCACATTTCTATGACCATTTATAAAACACTCTGACATAATTTACAAACTAAGCATCTGTGTTTAGTGAGTCCGGCAGATCAGAGGCAGTAGGGATGACCAGGGATGTTCTCTTGATAAGTGCATGAATGTGACAATTGTTTCCGGTCCTGCTAAGCACTGGAATGTTATGGAGTAGCCTAGCCTACTGTTGGGTGTCAGGGAAAATACAGGCCTAGTAAAAAGTACATTCAGTGCATTTGGAAAGTATTTACAGTTTGTTTTAGTTGTGTTTTGTGTTATGTTTTTGCCCAATAGGAACTGAATGGCAAAAATGCAACATTGGACTTCAGGAAAAATGTGCAGTAAGAAAACTGTGAAATTCTATAAATATCACATCAAAATGGATCAAAAGCATTTATATTTGATAGAAAATATTGTCTAATGATATATACAGTGCATTCGGAAATTATTCAGACCTCTTCCCTTTTTCCACATTTTGTTACCGTACAGCCTTATTATAAAATTTATTCATTTTTTTTCTCATCAATCTACACACAATACCCCATAATGACAAAGTGAAAACAGGTTTTTAGAATTTTTTGCAAATGTATAAAAATTACAAAACAGAAATACCTTATTTACATAAGTATTCAGACCCTTTGCTATGAGACTCCAAATTGAGCTCAGGTGCATCCTGTTTCCATTGATCATCCTTGAGATGTTTCTACAACTTGATTGGACTCCACATGCAGTAAATTCAATTGATTGGATATGGTTTGGAAAGGCACACACCTGTCTATATAAGGTCCCACAGTTGATAGTGCATGTCAGAGCAAAAACCAAGCCATGAGGTCGAAGGACTTGTCCATAGAGCTCCGAGACAGGATTGTGTCGAGGCACAGATCTGGGGAAGGGTAGCAAAAAATGTCTGCAGCATTGAAGTCCCCAAGAACACAGTTCCTCTGTGGAGATGGGAGAACCTTCCAGGACAACCATTTCTGCAGCACTCCACCACTCAGGCCTTTATGGTAGATTGGCCAGACGGAAGCCACTCCTCAGTAAAAGGCACATGACAGCCCGCTTGGAGTTTGCCAAAAGGCACCTAAAGGACTCTCAGACCATGAGAAACAAGATTCTCTGGTCTGATTTGAACCTGATCGAACATCTTTGGAGAGACCTGAGAATAGCTGTGCAGCGACGCTCCCCATCCAACCTGACAGAGCTTGAGAGGATCTGCAGAGAAGAATGGGAGAAACTCCCCAAATACAGGTGTGCCAAGCTTGTAGTGTCATATCCAATGAGACTCAAGGCAGTAATCGATGCCAAAAGTGCTTCAACAAAGTACTGAGTAAAAGGTCTGAATACTTATGTAAATGTGATATTTCCGTTTTTTATTTTTAATACATTTGCAAACATTTCTAAAAACCTGTTTTCGCTTTGTCATTTGGGGGGATTGTGTGTAGATTGATGAAGATTTATTTTTATTTAATCAATTTTATAATAAGGCTGTAAAGTAACAATGTGGCAAAAGTCAAGGGGTCTGAATACTTAAATAGTAGCCTACTTCAAAGATTTTTTTTTACTTTGTTACTTTACACCACTGCAGTTATCAATGGGACTGTGCAAAGGCATCGCGGTAGGTCGGCTTCTACCTCAATTGACAGTGTCACTGTTGTACATGAAAATGCGCCACTGTTGGGACCGACGCAGCCCCGTGCCACCACCACCGCAACAATAGGGAGGGACATCGATAAATTCGCAGTCCGGGACATTTTTGTGGAAGGTTATAGCCTAATTACAAAATACTTGGGAATAGGAAGTGTTCCTTAGTCTGCTTGGGTGGTTTATTTAATATATAGCCTGTTCAATGTTGTTCCATTCAATCACATACCGGTAGTTTTTATTCTGATGGTAAATGTTTCATGTTGATGATCGCACACACTTCATGCCCATTGGAACGGAGTTGCATTCGCAGTCGTTTCAACGGATGGGCAAAACTGCGGCGAATAGATTTGGACAACAACAACATATTCGTTATATTGTCATTGTGGCATTAATCTAATATAATCTATTCAACCTGAGATAGAGACAGACAGACGGGCAGATAGCCTACGCCCAGTTAATGTCAATTCGATATGAACCTCCAACCTGGATCCCCCACAGGTGCAAGAAAGCTTTTATGAAAAAATAAAACGGAATAAAAACCCTATAGACGCACTTACCGCTTTGGAGATTTGTTCAGTGCTTATATCTGACAGTGGAACGCGTTACCATCCCAAACGGCATGCTGCTTGCTGTGTTTTTATGATCTGTTATCACGGATGCTCTGCTCAACGCAGTCTCGTCTCCACCTCTCCTCCCCCGCCCGACGCTATCTACAACAGACATCCATGGCGCGTCGCTGTCTCGGTGATCTATAGCTGCAGTCATTGGCGGATGCAGGCATGGGATCGCGGCGGGAAGTTTTACCACCTCCCTCATGTAAACTTCACGTTTACACTGTAATTATTCTGCCTATTACATAAATTAGTTGTGATATAGGCCCTATACCTGCTTTCAGATGTAATAAAATGCAGGCTATCAATTGGATAAATATTTTATTCGTAGCCTTATTGAATATGATAATTGAATAGGCTCTAACAGGGTATAATGTAATATAATATACAGTGGGGAAAAAAGTATTTAGTCAGCCACCAATTGTGCAAGTTCTCCTACTTAAAAAGATGAGAGAGGCCTATAAGTCTCATCATAGGTACACGTCAACTATGACAGACAAAATGAGAAAAAAAATCCAGAAAATCACATTGTAGGATTTTTTTATGAATTTCTTGCAAATTATGGTGGAAAATAAGTATTTGGTCAATAACAAAAGTTTCTCAATACTTTGTTATGTACCCTTTGTTGGCAATGACACAGGTCAAACGTTTTCTGTAAGTCTTCACAAGGTTTTCACACACTGTTGCTGGTATTTTGGCCCATTCCTCCATGCAGATCTCCTCTAGAGGAGTGATGTTTTGGGGCTGTCGCTGGGCAACACAGACTTTCAACTCCCTCCAAAGATTTTCTATGGGGTTGAGATCTGGAGACTGGCTAGGCCACTCCAGGACCTTGAAATGCCTTCTTACGAAGCCACTCCTTCGTGCCCGGGCGGTGTGTTTGGGATCATTGTCATGCTGAAAGACCCAGCCACGTTTCATCTTCAATGCCCTTGCTGATGGAAGGAGGTTTTCACTCAAAATCTCATGATACATGGCCCCATTCATTTTTTCCTTTACACGGATCAGTCATCCTGGTCCCTTTGCAGAAAAACAGCCCCAACGCATGATGTTTCCACCCCCATGCTTCACAGTAGGTATGGTGTTCTTTGGATGCAACTCAGCATTCTTTGTCCTCCAAACACGACGAGTTGAAAAAGTTCTATTTTGGTTTCATCTGACCATATGACATTCTCCCAAGCCTCTTCTGGATCATCCAAATGCACTCTAGCAAACTTCAGACGGGCCTGGACATGTACTGGCTTTAGCAGGGGGACACGTCTTGCACTGCAGGATTTGAGTCCCTGGCGGCGTAGTGTGTTACTGATGGTAGGCTTTGTTACTTTGGTCCCAGCTCTCTGCAGGTCATTCACTAGGTCCCCCCGTGTGGTTCTGGGATTTTTACTCACCGTTCTTGTGATTATTTTGACCCCACGGGGTGAGATCTTGCATGGAGCCCCAGATCGAGGGAGATTATCAGTGGTCTTGTATGTCTTCCATTTCCTAATAATTGCTCCCACAGTTGATTTCTTCAAACCAAGCTGCTTACCTATTGCAGATTCAGTCTTCCCAGCCTGGTGCAGGTCTACAATTTTGTTTCTGGTGTCCTTTGACAGCTCTTTGGTCTTGGCCATAGTGGATTTTTGGAGTGTGACTGTTTGAGGTTGTGGACAGGTGTCTTTTATACTGATAACAAGTTCAAACAGGTGCCATTAATACAGGTAACGAGTGGAGGACAGAGGAGCCTCTTAAAGAAGAAGTTACAGGTCTGTGAGAGCCAGAAATCTTGCTTGTTTGTAGGTGACCAAATACTTATTTTCTACCATAATTTGCAAAAAGATGTTAAAAATCCTACAATGTGATTTTCTGGATTTTTGTTTCTCAATTTGTCTGTCATAGTTGACGTGTACCTATGATGAAATTTACAGGCCTCTCTCATCTTTTTAAGTGGGAGAACTTGCACAATTGGTGGCTGACTAAATACTTTTTTCCCCCACTGTAATAGCCTATAATATACTGTACTATAAAGTTCAAGAAGATATGTGATGGACAGCTCAACAAGGTCAGGGTTATAAAAAAAAATCAAGCAATGATTTATTAGATTACATTTACATTACATTTTAGCCTTATTACAACATGATTCATATATATTCTGTCACTAATATCGTTTTCCAAAAAGTATTCTGTCTCATTCAACCCAGACTATCCAATATGGTAGGGTTAAATCCCCAAATTCCATAAATTGTAATTATAGATGTCTGTTTGATGCCCATGTACACAATCTGGACAGAAGTCAGTGATTATTGTGCTCTCTGTGTAAGATCAGTAATTCTGCATCAGTGATGGACAACACAACCAAGGGGACATCCTTTTATATGGTGTTAGTTATTGTACATACACTGAGTGTACAAAACATTAAGAACACCTTCCTAATATTGAGTTGCACCCCCTTTTTCCCTCAGAACAGCCTCAGTTCGTCGGGGCATGGCCTCTACAAGGTGTCGAAAGCGTTCTACAGGGATGGTGGCCCATGTTGACTCCAATTCTTCACAAAGTTGTGTCAAGTTGGCTGGATGTCTATTGAGTGGTGGACCACTCTTGATACACACGGGGAAACTGTTAAGTGTGAAAAACCAAGCAGCGTTGCAGTTCTTGACACAAACCAGTGCGCCTGGCACCTACTACCATACCCCGTTCAAATGCACATCAATATTTTGTCTTGCCCATTCACCCTCTGAATAGCACACATACACAATCCATGTCTCAATTTGTCACAAGGCTTAAAAATCCTTCTTTAACCTGTCTCATCCCCTTCATCTACACTGATTGAAGTGGATTTAATAAGTGACATCAATAAGGGATCTTAGTTTGTCCCTGGATTCACCTGGTCAGTCTATGTCGTGGAAAGAGCAGGTGTTCCTAATGTTTTGTGTTTGTCTCTGTGTCTTATTCGGTTGCTCCCAGTCCACATAGTCCACATTTGGTTTATTGTGGATATCCTTCAAAAACTGCATTGTAGTAAGTAACAAGTCATATGTTTGATTTGTATGACTGTGGTTGTATCCCAAATGGCACCCTATTCCTTATAATATTGTAATACTTTTGGCCCATAGGGCTCTTGTCAAAAAGTAGCACACTATATGGGAATAGGTGCCATTTAGGTCATATGACCCCAGGTAGACAGATTAATCCATCGTATGATAAGGACAGATGGTGAAATCCTTAATTCTCAGACTGATGGACTGTAGTTGGTCAGAATGATCAGTCCAATCCAGACTCTGTATCCAGAGTATCCATTGGTCAGCTCCATAGAACACAGGAGGTCATTATGACTCATTCCAAAATCCACTAAAGGTTTCTAAGAGACTATTTCATTCCAGAAAATTGCTCCCTCTCTTCTGGCCTTGTTCACTTCCCTTTGTTGACAAGAGAAAACTGGGTGCTCCAGCTATAGCTTCGACAATATTGCTTTGACCTATCCAGTCCCGTCCTATTGGATCAGTGAAGGACAATGAACAAGGACAGACTTAAAAAAGCTAAAACCCATCTCAGTCGGCCAGAGGCATCGAGACAGGACAAATGACGAGCGGCGCCTCGTTCCTGCCAGACTTATTGGTGCATGGGCTGAAGAAGGGATGAATGGCATCCGAGAAGCTGTCGGTGAACGTATAAATGAGCATCTTAGCGTCCACGTTATAGAACGACACCTGTCCCTTATCGCAGTCTACGTAGATCCCTATCCGGTTGGGTTTGTGGTTGAGGCCCAGCGCTGTCGACGGTTCAGTTCGGACGCGTAGTCATTATTATCCCGGAGGCTCAGGAACCAGTAGCCGTGGGCGGGGCTTACTGTGATCTTCCCTTTCCTGTTGATGGAGTGGCTAGCCACGCCCAGGTCCCAGTCCGTCTTCCCACCCACCTCCCACCTACAATACTCACGATAACTTTATTGTCCATTTAAATCCATTTTGTGAGGTCAGAATACAAATCAATACACTGCAGTACAACATCATGCAATACAACAACACTGTAAAGTGAGTACATATATATTCAAATAGTCCTTGGCATTCAGCCCCACCATCTATCGGGCCCCATTATGACCTATGACCTGATGGCTCTGTTGGAATGAAACCCTGCTTCTGTTCTCACCTCCCAGTAATGGCGTCCCGAAGTGAAGGCCTGGCGCCCGAGGACGCAGACCACACGGTCAAAGCGCTCGGGGACGTCCAGCACGGGCTGGTAGCGGTCGCTGCAGCGCACCTGCTTGCCGTCGTCGGAGATGAGCAGGCGGGGGTGAGCGGTGAGAGGGTCCAGGGTTACATCCACTGAGAGGGAGAGGAGAGGAGAGGGTGAGGTAGAAGGGGAGGGGGGCAGAGAGAGAAACACACAGAGACACAAAGGGGGAGGAGAAGTCATCAGTCACCAATGAAGAGTTCAATCAGCAGTTTTGTGTCTATATTTAGCGATGATGTGCTTGACACATGAACACAGAGAACATGATACAGGAAGAAGGAAGTACATACCTGCATATTCCTGCACTCTCCTCACCTCTGGATCGCGAGAGAGAGAGCGAGAGAGAGAGAGACAGAGAGAGAGAGAGAGAGAGAGAGAGAGAGAGAGAGAGAGTGAGAGAGAAAGAGAGAGAGAGAGAGAGAGAGGTGTTAAACCATCTAACCCCTGATCATATACTGTATGTATTATCACACATGACTGGGACTTTGAGTTAATAAATTAATCAAAGCCTTACTTGGATTTACATATCTTCCCACTGACTGTTCTAGTCGAGGTTGAGAAAGCCAATCTGGCCAAACAAAAGAGAATAAATGTAATTATACAACGGGTGGGTATAATCCTGAATGCTGATTGGTTAAAAGCGTATTCCAGCCGGTGTCTATTCCACAAGTTACCACCGGCTAAATCTATGACGTTAAAATGACTCTTTACTCTGTTCCATCTGACTGCGCAATCCACTGTCTCATCAGCCCAGCCAGGCACTTTATAAACTTGATCTCAACTATAAAAAGCATCTAGACATTATCCCACATTTCTTTTAGACCAACAATTAGTTTTCAACAGCTGAGATTTGTATAAACCTTGCTGTCTGTCTCTCCGACATTTGCAACATTGTTTCAATATTCAAATTCGATCTCCAACTGTCCCATAGTATTGAACGTGTCGGGGTCGGGAGGAGAGAGAGAGGCAGGCAGCGTTTCTCAGCCAGTCGAAATCATGAATCAGCTGGCTTAATTGTTATGGATATGTACAAAGAAATGTAAATTGAAAAAATATCAAACGAAACGAAGTGCAGCTAGTTTGCAGTCTTTCCAGCTTCAGTTTGAAGTTATTTTGTTAGCTGTGTTGTTGGCTAGCTCCTCTGAAGAACAGTGTCCTGACGAGAGAGCACATTTTCTATGCCAGGCAAAATTGTGCCTTATTAGTTCATTGTTATGGATGTCTCCAAAGAAATGTATCTAGAAAACACCTTAAACAAATGCAGCTACTGTTGTTATTCTGGCTGCACTGTTTGACGTGACTGTAAATTAGCCGTAGTTGGCTAGCTAGCAAGCAAGGGATAATAACGTTGCCAGCCAGTATGGCAATGGAACATTTAGAACGAACGACTGGGTCACGTCTATAGATACAGAACAAAAAGACTGAATGACTGGGTCGCGTCTATAGATACAGAACAAAAAGACTGAACGACTGGTTCGCCTCCATAGATACAGAAAAAAAGACTGAATGACTGGGTCGCGTCTATAGATACAGAACAAAAAGACTGAATGACTGGGTCGCGTCCATAGATACAGAACAAAAAGACTGAACGACTGGGTCACGTCTATAGATACAGAACAAAAAGACTGAACGACTGGGTCGCGTCTATAGATACAGAACAAAAAGACTGAACGACTGGGTTGCGTCTATAGATACAGAACAAAAAGACTGAACGACTGGGTCGCGTCCATAGTTACAGAACAAAAAGATGTGAACGACTGGAGTCCTTTAGCAACCGATAGAACGAACGACCAGCCGGCTTGGTAGCAACCTAGATTTGTTTTGGAACGATATCTTGTTGAAGGACGAAATAGTATGAATAAATTCATCAAGATGACGTTTTTAATGAAAATATGTCAATCATTATTTGAATATGTTGGTAACCCGTTGTATAAAAGTGATAATGCCCTAGAGGCCTGTGTTTGGCCTCCATTCCAATATATCCTCCAAACACAGGCCTCTAGGGCATTATCACTTTTATACAAGGGGTTACCAACATATTCAAATAATGATTGACATATTTTCATTAAAAACGTCATCTTGATGAATTTATTCATACTATTTCGTCCTTCAACAAGATATCGTCCCAAATCTAGGTTGTACCGCCCGGCTGGTCGTTCATTCTTCGGTCGGTTGCCAGACGCATGACAGTCGTTCACATCTTTTTGTTCTGTAAGTTACAGAACAAAAAGATGTGAACGACTGGGTCGCGTCTATAGATACAGAACAAAAAGACTGAACGACTGGGTTGCGTCTATAGATACAGAACAAAAACACTGAACGACTGGGTCGCGTCCATAGTTACAGACTGTAACTATGGGCCGCGACCAGTCGTTCAGTGTTTTTTGTTCTGTATCTGTAGACGCAACCCAGTCGTTCAGTCTTTTTGTTCTGTATCTATAGACGCGACTCGTTCAGTCTTTTTGTTCTGTATCTATAGACGTGACCCAGTCGTTCAGTCTTTTTGTTCTGTATCTATGGACGCGACCCAGTCATTCAGTCTTTTTGTTCTGTATCTATAGACGCAACCCAGTCATTCAGTCTTTTTGTTCTGTATCTATGGAGGCGACCCAGTCGTTCAGTCTTTTTGTTCTGTATCTATAGACGCGACCCAAGTGCCAATATATTCTCCAAACACCTGCTTCGAGGGCATTATCACTTTTATACAACGGGACGCGTAGTATGTACGACATATACAGTGGGGGGAAAAAGTATTTAGTCAGCCACCAATTGTGCAAGTTCTCCCACTTAAAAAGATGAGAGAGGTCTGTAATTTTCATCATAGGTACACGTCAACAATGACAGACAAAATGAGATTTTTTTTCTCCAGAAAATCACATTGTAGGATTTTTTATGAATTTATTTACAATGATGGTGGAAAGTAAGTATTTGGTCAATAACAAAAGTTTCTCAATACTTTGTTATATACCCTTTGTTGGCAATGACACAGGTCAAACGTTTTCTGTAAGTCTTCACAAGGTTTTCACACACTGTTGCTGGTATTTTGGCCCATTCCTCCATGCATATCTCCTCTAGAGCAGTGATGTTTTGGGGCTGTCGCTGGGCAACATGGACTTTCAACTCCCTCCAAAGATTTTCTATGGGGTTGAGATCTGGAGACTGGCTAGGCCACTCCAGGACCTTGAAATGCTTCTTATGAAGCCACTCCTTCGTTGCCCGGGCGGTGTGTTTGGGATCATTGTCATGCTGAAAGACCCAGCCACGTTTAATCTTCAATGCCCTTGCTGATTGAAGGAGGTTTTCACTCAAAGTCTCACGATACATGGCCCCATTCATTTCTTTCCTTTACCGGATCAGTCGTCCTGGTCCCTTTGCAGAAAAACAGCCCCAAAGCATGATGTTTCCACCCCCCATGCTTCACAGAGGTATGGTGTTCTTTGGATGCAACTCAGCATTCTTTGTCCTCCAAACACGACAAGTTGAGTTTTTACCAAACGTTCTATTTTGGTTTCATCTGACCATATGACATTCTCCCCAATCCTCTTCTGGATCATCCAAATGCACTCTAGCAAACTTTAGACGGGCCTGGACATGTACTGGCTTAAGCAGGGGACACGTCTGGCACTGCAGGGATTTGAGTCCCTGGCGGCGTAGTGTGTTACTGATGGTAGGCTTTGTTACTTTGGTCCCAGCTCTCTGCAGGTCATTCACTAGGTCCCCCGTGTGGTTCTGGGATTTTTTGCTCACCGTTCTTGTGATCATTTTGACCCCACGGGCTGAGATCTTGCGTGGAGCCCCAGATCGAGGGGAGATTATCAGTGGTCTTGTATGTCTTCCATTTCCTAATAATTGCTCCCACAGTTGATTTCTTCAAACCAAGCTGCTTACCTATTGCAGATTCAGTCTTCCCAGCCTGGTGCAGGTCTACAATTTTGTTTCTGGTGTCCTTTGACAGCTCTTTGGTCTTGGCCATAGTGGAGTTTGGAGTGTGACTGTTTGAGGTTGTGGACAGGTGTCTTTTATACTGATAACAAGTTCAAACAGGTGCCATTAATACAGGTAACGAGTGGAGGACAGAGGAGCCTCTTAAAGAAGAAGTTACAGGTCTGTGAGAGCCAGAAATCTTGCTTGTTTGTAGGTGACCAAATACTTATTTTCCACCATAATTTGCAAATAAATTCATAAAAAACCCTACAATGTGATTTTCTGGATTTTTTTCTCAATTTGTCTGTCATAGTTGACGTGTACCTATGATGAAAATTACAGGCCTCTCTCATCTTTTTAAGTGGGAGAACTTGCACAATTGGTGGCTGACTAAATACTTTTTTCCCCCACTGTATTCTTGGGCATTATCACTTAATTAGACACTGTATGTATCATTGGTTATTACACATATGGGATGGGCCTGCGAGTGTGACAGAAACATGAATGAATCCATACCTGGACTATATCTTCCTACAGATTGTTCTGGTGGAGGTGGAGAACGCAAACCTGCCAAAACAATATCATAAAATCAAGTACAGTATTATTATTAGAGACACATAGGATGGGGTGAGTATGACAGAAGCAGCCGTGAATTAATACAAATCTTACTTGGACTACATCTTCCCAGGGACTGGTTTGGTTGAGAAGGCAAATCTGGCCAAACAAAACAGAGTACAGGAAATCAATGACTGTATGCATTGTTAGACATACTGTATGTTGGGTCTGTGAGTGTGACAGAGACATGAATGTTATCTTGGACTTACTTGGACTATTTCTTCCTTCAGCATGGTTTGGTTGAGAAAGCAAACCTGACCAAAAAAAATAGAATATATCCAATCAAATACTGGACAGATTATTAGACACACAGAATGGGATGAGCTGGGACTTTGAGTGTGACGAAGGCATGAATGAAAACCGTACTTGGACTATATCTTCCTACAGATTGGTCCGGTTGAGGTTGAGGACGCAAACCTGGCCAAACATAAGAGTATACATAATTAAATATTAGACACATATTAGATCATAAACTAATTAGATACAGATGGGATGGTACTTTGAGTGTGTAAACCTTACCTGGAATATATGTCCCTACGGATTGGTCTGTTTGAGGTTGAGGTTGAGGATGCAGACCTGGCCAACAAAAGACAATGCAGTGTAATGGTCTATAGGTTCTCAACTGGTTTTAATTATATGACAAGGGAACAACATTCCCACCTCATTGTCAATAAATACATTTTGTCCATATTCTTGATGAAGAATGTTAATATACTCTCTGGTTTGAGACCACAAATCCAACCAAAATAGTGCTGCTAATAGCTCTATATTAAAAATACTGTGATTGAAGACAAATTGTTTAAAAATGTAAGTTCATTATCATTTCTACACACTTTCTACCTGGTTTAAGTCGTTTAAGTTCAGTTTTTTTATTTTTTTATTTTACTCACACACACACAAACACAACACACTCAAAACCTCCTGCGACCTAAATTGAGGTCGCGACCCACCAGTTGAGAATCGCTGTTCTACATTGTAGCCTAGTAGTGTTCATAAAGTAGAGTTAAACCGTCACAACACTACAGCATTGGGGCTATTCTCTGTGTCACTTGCAACAACCCAGCGGGCAAAAGTGGTGGAATCTTGACGTCTTTCAACCACTTTTGCCCGCTGGGAAAAAGATTAGCATAACTGATAGTACTCATAGATAGAATATATAGGAGATCTACAATGGTCAACCATAACTCACAGATCTCCGGCAGTCTCTTGAGCTCCGCCCGAAAGCGCTCCACCATTTGATTGACAGTCAGAAGCACCGACCCCGAGCTGAGGTCAGAGGTCACGACAGCGTCCGACCAATCCCTGGTCTGAGGCGGGGTGGAGAGGGCGGGGAATGTCTGAGAAGAGGAAGAAAGAGAGAGAGAGAAAAAAAGAGAGAAATAAGAGAACAGAGGAATAAATGAATTAGAAAATAACATGTAGTAAGATATATATATATATATATATATATATATATATATATATATATAATTTATATATATATATATATATATATATAGTATATATATAATTTATAGCTATATATATAGTAGATATATAATTTATAGCTATATATATAGTAGATATATAATTAAAAAAGAAGAGAATAGGAAAAGTACCTCTTACCTTGTAGCTAAGATAAATTATGAAGAAAAGTTTGGGAAGAAGGTAGAAAAGGTTGGGAAAAGGGTAGAAAAGGTTGGGAAAAGGGTAGAAAACGTTGGGAAAAAATGAAGAAAAAAGCAAGAAATTGATGTGATGAACAGAAAGAGTAGTCTAACTTTGAAGAAGAGTACGTAGTCGTCAGACTGGGCTAGCTGGGTGAGGCTGGCGCTTCTCTTCCTCAGCTCAGAGATCTCCTACAATAGGAAAGAAAAGATGAGAAATACTCTATTATTAATAATCCCAGAGGGAAACGGGTTTGTCAATCATAGCAGCAACACAGTCACAAAGACAAAAGACAATCAACAAGATCAGTAGTAAAAAAAACATAGCAGCATTAATTTATTTAATTGTTCACCTACCCTACAGAAGATGTAAATGAGTTGTGTAGCCAAATATAGTACAATGCATCACGTCTTGTGAGATTTAAGTTTTAATTGTACATGGTCCCTTATGAAAGAATAATATTGTGTTGATGGATAATTCTTGTGTATTGTGTATTCAAGGATTGTAAATTGTATAAAATAATTCACCCTTCGCTGCTATTGATATCACTGTCCTCTTAATGAAATAAACCATTCTCTCTGAAATAAACCATTATCTCAAATGAAATAAATGAATAAAAAGAGACCTGCTCCAGGTCTCTGATGAGGCTCTGTCCTCGGTGCTGTGCAGCCCGCTGTGACATCTCTATCACCTCCAGAAGCTCTGCCTGGCTCCTCTCCACAGAACTCACCAGGGCAGAGAACACATGCATGCTGCCCGCCGTCTCATGTTCCGCACACGCCTGGGGAGAGAGGGAGAGGGGGCTGATGATGATGAGAGAGAGAGGAACGAGAGAGAGAGAGAGACAGAGGAAAGAGAGAAAGAGAGAGAGAGGAAATAGAGAGAGAAAGAGAGAGGAAAGAGGGAGTAAAGAGAGAGGGACAGAGAGAGAAACAGAGAGAGACAGAGAGACAGAGAGACAGAGACAGAGAGAGAGAGACAGAGACAGAGACAGAGAGAGAGAGAGAGAGAGAGAGAGAGAGAGAGAGGAGAGAGAGAGAGAGAGACAGAGAGAGAGAGAGAGAGACAGAGACAGAGACAGAGACAGAGACAGAGACAGAGACAGAGAGACAGAGACAGAGAGACAGAGAGAGAGAGAGACAGACAGAGAGACAGACAGAGAGACAACCTCTTTGTGTGTATGTGTGTATGTGTGTGTGTACTGTGTCTGTCTGTGTTTGTCTCTGTGTGTGTGTACTATGTATGTGTGTGTGTTCCAGAGACCCACCTGTATGTCCTCCAGTGATGTCTTGATCTCCTCCACCTTCCTCTCTCTCTCTGTGATCATGTCCCTCAGCTCCACCTCTGTCAGGCCCAACTGAGACTGCAGACATAAACAGACCAGAGTCAACACACAGCAAAGTATTTATTCCTTATTCCTAGTATGTACATATCTACCTCAGTTACCTCGTACCCCTGCACATCAACTCGGTACTGGTACCCCGTGTATATAGCCAAGTTATCATTACTCATTGTGAATTTATTATTACTTTTATTACTACGTGTTTTACTTTTCTATTATTTCTCTATTTCTTTCTCTCTGCATTGTTGGGAACGCCCTGTAAGTCAGCATTTCACTGTTAGGCTATACGTGTTGCTTACAAAGCATGTGATTAACACAATTTGATTTGAACAATGTTTCAAACACCCAGGTTATTTTGTGTAGACTGTCTCCATAGCTAAGGTTTGTACAGTATGTGTTCATTTCACTTCTTTAATGTAATAAAATCTACAGTAGTAGCATTGCAATTGGAGTTTCCTACAACTCCACCAGAATTAGTTCACACAGATGTTTCTCCATCGCTGTCCCACTCCCCACCTTATTGATGAGCCATTCTCTCTTGGCAGGTATAACCTGGTGTCCATGGTGCTCTCCCTCCAAACACGCGGCACACACACATGTCTGGTCCGTCCGGCAGAAGAACTCCAGCCCCCTCTGGTGTTCAGGACAGAGAGGCGCGTTGAAGGAGGAATCAGCCGGCCCGCTCAGGGTGTACCTCCGTGGGGCGACAGGAGGGGCGGTGGTGTTGGAGGAGAAGGGTGAGGGCGGGTGGGGGCGGAGGACGGGCGGAGGGGTTCTGGAGTTCGAAGGTCGTTGGAACCTGGTCTTCATCTCCAAAAACAAATCCCCAGGCATCCCACCCATCCCTGGGGGTCTTGGGAGGACCGGAAGACGCTCGACCCCGTTTGACACACCCTCATTACCACCGCCACCCCCACCTTGACTCCCAACCCCTCCTTCCATCACCATGGCCCCCCCGTCCAATCCGTCGGCCATCTTCTTAAACTGCTCGGTGATCTCCTTCAGGGTGTGGTTGATGTGAAGGTCCGGCCTCTTCCTGAAGCTCTCCTTACACAGTGGGCACACACACGTCTTCCCTCCTCCTCCTTTAACAACAAGTTACAGTTCATTCAATTAATTCACATGGCAAAATACAACTGATCTCTGAATGGTGACGTGATGTTTAACAGAAGAAATACGCCTACTAATAGAAAACGAACTAACACACAATAAGGTTTAATGTACGTAAAGTTGTTGCATGTACAGTATATATGTAAACATACAAACAAATGTACATTTATATTTCAGGTAGTGTTCAGTACACACAAAGCCACAATACAGTGCTATGAAAAAGTATTTGCCCCCTTTCTAATTTTCTCTACTTTTGCATATTTGTGATACTGAATGTTTTCAGATCTTCAACCAAAACCTAATATTAGATAAAGGGAACATAAGTGAACAAATAACACAACAATTACATATTTATTTCATAACCAAAGTTATGCAACACCCAATTCCCCTGTGTCAAAAAGTAATTGCCCCCTTACACTCAATAACTGGTTGTGCCACCTTTAGCTGCAATGACTCCAACCAAATGCTTCCTGTAGTTCTTGATGAACTGGTTCTTGATCAGTCCCTCACGTCGCTGTGGAGGAATTTTGGCCCACTCTTCCATGCAGAACTGCTTTAACTCAGTGACATGTGGGTTTTCAAGCATGAACTGCTCGTTTCAAGTCCTGCCACAGCATCTCAATTGGGATTAGGTCTGGACTTTGACTAGGCCATTCCAAAACTTCCAATTTGTTGCTTTTTAGCAATTTTCAGATAGACTTGATTGTGTGTTTTGGATCATTGTCTTGCTGCATGACCCAGCTGCCCTTCAGCTTCAGCTCACAGACGGATGGTCTGACATTCTCCTGTAGAATTATATGATACAGAGCAGAATTCATGGTTTCTTCTATTAAGGCAAGTCGTCCAGGTCCTGAGGCAGCAAAGCATCCCCAAACCATCACACCTCCACCACCATGCTTGACCTTTGGTATGATGTTCTTACTGTGGAATGCAGTGTTTGGTTTTCGCCAGGCATAATGGGACCCATCTCGTCCAAAAAGGTGACTAAAGTTTGCCAAAAAGCACCTGGATGATCATCAAGACGATCCAAAACACACAATCAAGTCTACATGAAAATTGCTAAAAAGCAACAAATTGGAAGTTTTGGAATGGCCTAGTCAAAGTCCAGACCTAATCCCAATTGAGATGTTGTGGCAGGACTTGAAACGAGCAGTTCATGCTTGAAAACCCACATGTCACTGAGTTAAAGCAGTTCTGCATGGAAGAGTGGGCCAAAATTCCTCCACAGCGACGTGAGAGACTGATCAACAACTACAGGAAGCAAACTCTTAATGATCGGCTATGAAAAGCCAACTGAGATTTATTCCTGATTATTATTTGACCATGCTTGTCACTTATGAACATTTTTGAACATCTTGGCATGGTTCTGTTATAATCTCCACCCGGCACAGCCAGAAGAGGACTGGCCACCCCTCATAGCCTGGTTCCTCTCTAGGTTTCTTCCTAGGTTTTGGCCTTTCTAGGGAGTTTTTCCTAGCCACCGTGCTTCTACACCTGCATTACTAGCTGTTTGGGGTTTTAGGCTGGGTTTCTGTACAGCACTTCGAGATATTAGCTGATGTACGAAGGGCTATATAAAATAAAATTGATTGATTGATTGATTGATTTGGTTGGAGTCATTGCAGCTAAAGGTGGCACAACCAGTTATTGAGTGTAAGGGGGCAATTACTTTTTCACACAGGGGAATTGGGTGTTGCATAACTTTGTTAATGAAATGAAATAAATACGTAATTGTTGTGTTATTTGTTCACTTATGTTCCCTTTATCTAATATTAGGTTTTGGTTGAAGATCTGATAACATTCAGTATAACAAATATGCAAAAGTAGAGAAAATTAGAAAGGGGGCAAATACTTTTTCATAGCACTGTACATACCGTCCCAGTAGGTGGAGATGCAGTCCAGACAGTAGCTGTGACCACAGGGTGTGGAGACTGGGTTGGTGAACACATCCAGGCAGATGGAACAGATGAACTGGTCCTCAGAGAGGAAGCCACCCGGCCCAGAGAGAGCCATCCTGGGGGAAACGCTAGGGCTAGTGGTCTGGAGCTCTGCAACTAGGGGACAACAGAACACAAGAGTTAGGTGTCATTAAAGAGTTTGTTGAGAGGAAGCCGCCCAGCCCAGAGAGAGCCATGCTGGGGCTGGGGAGACAGTAGGGCTGGCTGGTAGGGCTAGTGGTCTGGAGCTCTGCTGGGGAGAATGTAGGGCTGGCTGGTAGGGCTAGTGGTCTGGAGCTCTGCTGGGAAGAATGTAGGGCTGGCTGGTAGGGCTAGTGGTCTGGAGCTCTGCTGGGGAGACTGTAGGGCTGGCTGGTAGGGCTAGTGGTCTGGAGCTCTGCTGGGGAGACTGTAGGGCTGGCTGGTAGGGCTAGTGGTCTGGAGCTCTGCTGGGGAGAATGTAGGGCTGGCTGGTAGGGCTAGTGGTCTGGAGCTCTGCTGGGGAGACTGTAGGGCTGGCTGCTAGGGCTAGTGGTCTGGAGCTCTGCTGGGGAGACTGTAGGGCTGGCTGGTAGGGCTAGTGGTCTGGAGCTCTGCTGGGGAGACTGTAGGGCTGGCTGGTAGGGCTAGTGGTCTAGAGCTCTGCAGCTAGGGGGCAGGAGCTCACAGGTATTAGGTGGAGCGAGAGTGTGTAAATGTCCCTTTAGTTTAGGTACACACACACCCTGTGTCCTCCACAGAGGAACACTTGTCTCAGTCAAGCATGGCTGCCTGTGCGATAAGGTAGAAAAATGTGGTCTGTGCACTCTGAATGACCTTTACCCTACCTACACACTGTAGGCCTGCACCTGTCACATCAGAG
Source organism: Coregonus clupeaformis (assembly GCF_020615455.1). Taxonomy (NCBI): domain Eukaryota; kingdom Metazoa; phylum Chordata; class Actinopteri; order Salmoniformes; family Salmonidae; genus Coregonus; species Coregonus clupeaformis. Next base: position 187,087 of record NW_025534372.1, on the reverse strand, counting down.
AGCACCGTGAAGCAACTTACGAAGATGAACAGAGATAAACCATCTCTTACATTGTTGTTCCTGCAGCACAGAGGCGACCTCGACCAGCGCTGACACTGTAGCCTATTGTAGCATCGTAAAAACGCAACAACATGGTCTGGTTGGAGAAAAAAAAGGATCAATAGTATTTTATGTTATTGTTAGGCCACAGGCTCTGCTTGACAGGAAACGTCTTTAAAACATGCACTATAATTAGGCAATATGTTTAAAACACAAAACAAGTATCTGCAAGTCATTGTCACTTACTCATTCCCTCTCTGTAAGCCTAAGCTGCTGTTTGGGGCTCACACAATGTTACTTTCACACAACACCACCCAGGCTATGTCATGACCACCCAGGCTATGTCATCATCACCCAGGCTATGTCATGGTCCTAGTACTTATAACTATCTTTCATTTGTTTATGGTTAACGTCATCAGCCATACTAGGGTGACCACATGTAAAATACCCAAACGTCAGCACCCCCCACACACACACACCCAGTGTAGTGCACATGTTTTAGGTGCCGGAGAGCAATACACATTTAAATGACATCATCATTTCTCAACGTTTGTACCGACAGACATAGCCTATTGAATATCATTATATAATCAAATGCATCCTCCAATTGCACCGTCTGCCTACGCCCACACAAATTGTCTCAAGAAAAACATTTATATTTTTAATACCCTGAAACACCAAGTTAGGCATACCTAATTTCCAAAATAGGCCATGGCATCATCACTGTCAATCGTGAATGAGAATTCTTCACGTTTTACCAATGAAATGTCCAAACTGCATCTGCATACCAATCATTTGATCTCAAACAGTTTCATGAGAACACTGAAACTCTAAAATGCTAATTGGAGAACAGCAAAAACAAGCAAAAATGACCCCAGCCATTATCACCTTGGTTACTGTAGCTTCATTCACCTCAGTTGATCTACAAACACATGGGCTATTAGCTATACAATTAGCCACTACACATTAACTCACATTAACTCAGGACTGGGATTGAAACTATAATTTAATAAGTACAGAGAGATGACAAATTAATTTGCTTTACAGAACATAATTTTTTGTTGCAGTTTTACAGCTAATTTCCTGCAATTGTACACATTTTGCCATGACTTGTGCCATGTTATTATGATATCTGAGTGAGAGTCACTAATTAAATCAACGGGAACCCCCTGGAGGTCAGGGCCCCTGGGCTGGTGTTGTGCGTGCCAGGGCAGTAATTCGGTCGTTTAGATAGCTAGACTAACTAGACATATTTTCAAAATCACACTTCTTGTAAGTAGTTAGGCTGAACTGTTCTCTCCAAGGTTAGCTGGAATTTTGCCTTGAGGATTAGAAAAATATTATTGGTTGACCATAGGCCTACGACATTGGCCTATGTCATGTCTTGCGCTGCGCAGAATATTAGATCTAAAAAACGATAGAAGAACACGTGTTTAACATCACCAGTAGGTTTAGGCTACCACATCCAAACGATATTATATATATTTTCATAAGCGCAACGTGATTGCAAGTGACAGGTCGGAATGTCTGACTGAAATATGGGACAAATCAACCTTTTCCCCCCCTAAATTAGTGGTGTTTGAATTTGTTGATAAAATGCGGGACATGATTGACTGTCCCGCACAATGAAAGAGAACATGTGGTCACCCAAAGCCATACCAGTTTAAATAGAATGCACTTGTTCACTTCCTTCACTATGTTAGAGGCCCATGTGGGTAACTGGGGTGCCCTGCCTTGATTGGATAACTGATTATTAAAAACATTAAAATAAAATGTGATTGATCATTTGTGTCAGGGGTGGGCCTAAGCCCGTAGTGGGCCCAAGAGGCAAAACAATTTTCGATAAAAACAAGTTTTTTTTCCCTCATTTTTTTCATCTATGGATTATATGGATTATATTTATATGGTTGGTTGGGGCTGTCGGTTTGCCTTTTTGCAGATTTCAAAATACAATTGCGGGGAAAATGTACAGATTGGAAAGCGAATGCCTACTGCTGAAAAGAGAAGATGTATCTGTCTGTAGAACCAATTGAAAAAAAATATTCTCAACAACTTCCACATTTTAACTGACACACAATTTCCTTCTAATATTGTACAATCTGAGTGTCGCTTCATTGGCCTGGGCTATTCTTTGTATTAATTCAAAACCAGATTGATCTCAGTTTGTCGGTCAGAGTAGCCACTCGATTTCTTAATCCGACCCTGCAAGTGACACACAATTTACTGTAGGGCCTTCTCTGAAAGCTGTTTGCACTTCAGCTGGCTATACACTGCAAATAAAATCATCTTTGTGACATGACATTTGATTTTCCTATAGGCCTAGTTACAGTTGACTATTCATCACATGGATGGACCGAGATGAACATAGTTGTCATCAGTTCATCAGAAAATCCTGAAAATAACTGTCTTTGATATCAGTTTGTTCAAAGAGGTTGGGAAACGTTAGCGACCTCGCAAACAAAATGCAAATCAAACAAAATGCGGCGTCATGTCAGCAGAAGTTGTAGGTGCTTTTAAGACAACTGGGAAGTGGGAACTCTGAAAAAAATGAGGTCATATCATGACGTTGGTGATCTTGAAAGATGCCCGAGTTCCCGACTTGGAATTCCGAGTTGGATGACAGTTAAAAAATATATTTCCCAGTCGGATATCCCAAGTACCCAGCTGTCTTGAAAGCACTGAGGTCGAAAATTGAAGCATTCCGAGTTCCGAGTTTGCAGTTGTTTTGAATACAGCATAAATTCCCTCCTGTTTTTTCGCAGCAATAGGTGTCTTCATAACGACAATCTAAATAGGCTACGACTGCTAAAATTGCTTTACCTTGTTCTATGCATTTCTCTGTTTGTTATTGGTTCATCACACCGAATTATTTAATCTGAACTATAGAAGTGATTTATAGTGAATGGTTAAGACATGTTTTTTCAGAAAACATTATTGTGAAATGGTATTACGGTGGTCCTCTGTAGCTCAGCTGGTAGAGCACGGCGCTTGTAACGCCAAGGTAGTGGGTTCGATCCACGGGACCACCCATACACAAAAATGTATGCATGCATGACTGTAAGTCGCCTTGGATAAAAGCGTCTGCTAAATGGCATATTATTATTAATAGAAGTCACAATGCTCTAAAATAATCATATTTTTAACTGGAGTAATACATCAAATTAATGTGTGGCTCCAGGCTGCAAGATGGAAATGTAAAGAGAGAGAGATCCATAAAGAGTCCAGTATATCAAGAGAGTTTTATTCTACTATTAATCAATCAATCACTAGCCTATTATAATTAGACAGTCCGTAGTGGAGTTAATCGGTTCCTCTGTCCTCACCTCTGTGCGCCGATCTCTCTCTCCTCTTACTTCAACTTTCTGACCGATGTTATCTTGCCTGCTGCATACAGTACCAGTCAAAAGTTTGGACACACCTACTCATTCAAGGGTTTTTATTTATTTGATAGTCCCACTAAGCCCAAACCAGTTGGGATGGCGTATCGCTGCAGAATGCTATGGTAACCATGCTGGTTATGTGTGCCTTGAATTCGAAATAAATCACAGACAGTGTCACCAGCAAAGCAGCCCCACACCATAACACCTCCTCCTCCATATGTTACAGTGGGAAATACACATGCGGAGATCATCCGTTCACCCACACCACGTCTCACAAAGACACGGCAGTTGGAACCAAAAATCTCCAATTTGGACTCCAGACCAAAGGACACATTTCCACCAGTCTAATGTCCATTGCTTGTGTTTCTTGGCCCAAGCAAGTCTCTTCTTCTTATTTGTGTCCTTTAGTAGTGGTTTCTTTGCAGCAATTCGACCATGAATGCCTGATTCACACAGTCTCCTCTGAACAGTTGATGTTGACATGTGTCTGTTACTTGAACTCTGTGAAGCATTTATTTGGACTACAATATCTGAGGCTGGTAACTCTAATGAACTTATCCTCTGCAGCAGAGGTAACTCTGGGTCTTCCATTCCTGTGGTGGTCCTCATGATAGCCAGTTACATCATAGCGCTTGATGTTTTTTGCGACTGCACTTGAAGAAACTTTCTTGTTCTTGAAATGTTCCGTATTGACTGACCTTCATGTCTTAAAGTAATGATGGACCGTCGTTTCTCTTTGCTTATTTGAGCTGTTCTTGCCATAATATGGACTTTTACCAAATAGGGCTATCTTCTGTATACCCACCCTACCTTGTCACAACACAACTGATTGGCTCAAACGGATTAAGAAGGAAATCAATTCCACAAATCAACTTTTAAGATGGCACACCTGCAATTTCTGAGGCTGGAAACTGTAACTTATCCTCTGCAGCCTATTGCTGTGTGCGCATTGCTGCGCTTATAATGTGAAGAAATAATAGCGTATCAACATTTTAAGCTAAACGTTCTGATCTCTTGCATCAGCGTCATTGCGTTTATTAGTTTTTTATGTTCAGTAGTTGTATGAATTTGGATCTATTGTCCCAGAACTATCCCAGAGTCTGTTTGAACCTTCCTAGACATCCCATACATTTTTATCGACGGGACGCCCTTGATTTCGAGCCCTGGCTATAAACTGTATTTAGCTACCTACGGGAGGAATAGCTAGCTGGCTAGGAGAAGGAGCTAGGCCTACTGTGGAATAGTACCAGAGAAATAGTCTGTGTTTTTGAGTCTACTCTACTGCTAGCTATTGTTAGCTAGATATTTACTGCTAGCTATTGTTAGCTAGATATTTACAGTTAGCTATTGTTAGCTAGATATTTACTGCTAGCTGTTGTTAGCTAGATATTTATATGACATCTTTGTTGAGGCCTAGCTAGAAATTGAAGGAGACACGTGCAAAATATGTGCCTTCCTAGTCTCAGTACTTTCTACATTTTTCAGGACTTAGTTTGGGGTCTCCACCTGAGACCTTCCACACATTTACACATGCCTAGGCCTTCTTCACACATTCACATGGCTCCTCCTGGTAGATATGTATGGAATATTAATAAGCTAGGTTCAATATAATATTATCATACCAAGTCTGATAAAGTGTAGCAATTCTGCAAACTAAGCACCACTGGCAAACTAACTCACGATCCATCAGGTGACAGGTGTACAATAAGCTACTGTTGTAGACACACACACACACACGCACCGCACACACACTGCGCTGGCCCACATTAAAATATATGCAAAACGCTTGCTTATTAGCTAGGAATATCATTTTGAGATGGACCTAGATCTCTCAGTACCTGTTCTGTGGTCCTTGAGACTTCCAAGTGGATAATGTCCAGTGTTCTGTCTTCTGTCAGTCTCCCCCTCCTCTATCTCTCTATAGTTTTATCCCTGTTACACACTTTTCCCCTTTTCTCACTTCCTGTCTCTTTTCCACACTGTTCTCAACAGGTATCCAGAGTTAGACTGAAGTTGTTGTCATCATGATGCAGTAACTGCATACTTTACACTTGGCTCCTCCCTCCTCCAGCCAATCCAACCAGCCTAGACAAGTGTGCAAACCAGGTTCAGGTATGCATTTCAATGCATGATTCTATCTCTCTCTCTCTCTCTCTCTCTCTCTCTCTCTCTCTCTCTCTCTCTCTCTCTCTCTCTCTCTCTCTCAATTTTTTTGTTTTCACACCTGTCTGACGTCCTTTAAATGATTTGTAAGGATTAACTCATGGCACAGTTCAAGCAGTACCTCTCTTTACTCTCTCGCCTACACTCCCATAACTAAGGTAAACATTTTCCCAGATATGGAGGCCCTTTGACGCACACAACCATATTACATGTGTTTAGTCTTAAGTGAGAGTGGCTGGCGGTTTAGGCCTAGTAAGATATCATTAGGCACGCAATACACAGGCTACACCTGTGGAATGTTATTATGACAGGTAAGGCTTTGGTGGTTCCGAGCATATGAAACTACAATGGTGTCCTGTCTAGGAGGAAAAGTACACAGATCTTACCACCCGTCTTACTGGTTCTCCTAGTTAGGTCCCCTTCTAGACCCGCCTCCAAGGTTATCCTAGAAAACATAAAGCCTAAGTGCTGTAACTGTTTACTATTCCTTAAGTGTGCAAAGAAAGCGTTAATTACTTTGTTTGTCTTTGAACAATTCTAGTAGCCACACAGAACCACACACACGCAGTTCGAAGGGAGATGATTGTTAGCTCAGCAGCTGTGAGTGACGTGAGTGCGGTGCAGCAGATTAACTGACGTTGACGGACTATTTCAAGCGTGTCATTTCAAAGTAGGCTAGATTAATTTAACGTGAAATACGTCAACATTTGTGGTTTTATTCATTCACATTTCCTATGTAAGAAACCTGGTTGACATAGCAGGTAGGCCTAGAGCGTGGGTGTGTTCTCGTACACTGTCACCTGTTTTTAAGATGCTAATGTGATTTGATAATAGCTAGAGGGTGCTGGATCTAACTAGACATGAATAACTATGCACTTAAAAACATGTTTGGGTTGATTGACAAGAGCACAGGTAAGTGGAAAAATCGTGCAACTTTGTATTTTTTAGTGAACATAAAACTGCATAAACTTACTGACAACAATATGAAGTCATTTGTGAGCATAAAACTGTATGAATTGAATTACAAAATATTAAGTAATTTAGAGAATGATGTGTGTTTGTTCATGGCTTTCCGGGAGGACTGACCCATTAGGCAAAGGGAGGACTGACCCATTAGGCAAAGGGAAGACTGACCCATTAGGCAAAGGGAAGACTGACCCATTAGGCAAAGGGAAGACTGACCCATTAGGCAAAGGGCGGACTGACCCAGTAGTCAAAGGGAGGACTGACCCATTAGGCAAAGGGGGGACTGACCTATTAGGCAAAGGGCGGACTGACCCATTAGGCAAAGGGAGGACTGACCCATTAGGCAAAGGGAGGACTGACCCATTAGGCAAAGGGAGGACTGACCCATTAGGCAAAGGGAGAACTGACACATTAGGCAAAGGGAGGAGGACTGACCTATAAGGCAAAGGGAGGACTGACCCATTAGGCAAAGGGAGGACTGACCCATTAGGCAAAGGGAGGAATGACCCATTAGGAAAAGGGTGGACTGACACATTAGGCAAAGGGAGGACTGACACATTAGGCAAGGGGAGGACTGACCCATTAGGCAAAGGGAGGACTGACCCATTAGGCAAAGGGGCTAAAGCACACTCTGCATTTTGGCCTACTCAGCAGAGTGCCCTTGTAATCGATCCCATGCAAATATTTTTTTTACTCCTGCCCGCCTGTCAGGCAGTGACTAAAGGGCCGCCATCCCTCACTGACTGCATCTGCGAAAAAAGGGCTTGTCTTGTACCAAACCCAAAATGGAATTTGAAATTATTCGTCTACAGCCAGGAGTTTTCGGTTGTTTTTACTTTGAGTGATGAGGTAGAACTTACTGTTTTGGTGTGTGAAGTTAGGCGCCATCTACCTGGCATTCTTAGTACTACTACTACAATACTTGAATAGAGAAGCATAACAGCAGGTATTTTTGTATGGCTCATCCTTCTGGGAACTAGACCAGACTGATGTAGACAGATATTGAGGCTGATCTTTGTCTTTACACTTTCATTCATAAAACCATCATGTAGCATACATATATACGGTTTTAACCAATCAGCATTAAGGATCGTTATATATAGACATCTATAGTTATGATATCACAGGAGGCTGCTGAGGGGAGGACGGCTCATAATAATGTCTGGAACGGAGCCAATGGAATGACATGTGTTTGATGTGTTTGATACCATTCCACTTATTCCGCTCCAGCCATTACCATTACCATGAGCCCGTCCTCCCAAAATTAAGGCGCCACCAACCTCTTGTGAATGATATGTACGAAAGTATTTTTAAAAAAACACACCTGAAGTTAAAGACCCAACCTTTTCCATTTGGCTGTTCAGTAACCCACAATATTACTATGCGAGAACATTTGACACTGCACTATTTCTCATACAACAGTCAAATCATCGCAATATAATCGCATAAAACTAATCACTGCAGTTCAAAAAGAGGGCTCAGAATTTCAACCAATCACAGCACATTTTACGCTTAATATGGTTCAATCAAGCCACAAGTCAACAAACGTTTTCCCTCGTCAGCGCATTTTCACGAAACATTGGACAAAATCAATGCATATTGCCATGCAAAATGTCCGAAATGCTGCAGCAAAATCATAAACCATAAAATCTTGCGAAATCCTGAAAGGGACTTAGATACATTAAAAAGTCTATAATATTAGGTACATTACAAAGACACTCTATGCCCATAATGGTGACCCTGGTCGTACTCCACACAGGGCCACAACCTTCAATGGGGACCCTGGTCGTACTCCACACAGGGCCACAACCTTCAATGGGGACGGGGAACGTGTAGTAAGTTGTACAGTATGACCCCACATTCAAGTCCACTGACAGCATGAGAAGGAATACACACAGGTTATTGATCACTTTATTTTTTGTGTAGGAGGTATTGACCTCACCGGCACCCCAGGACTAAGAGCCAGACAACACCACAACACCCCACCGTGTATCTCAGGGGTTTGTACTTCAGGAAGACCACAGGGTGGACCACCGCCAGGTAGCGCTCTACACAGACACAGCACTGGAACAGGGGCCGAGCTACAAGGGCGCCACTGTAAAAGAAATGGAACGCTGATAGCAGAGGAATACTTTGAATGAAGAAGATGAGCAGGAAGATGGCGTGGTTGGCCATCTCCATGGAGACCAGGTTGCGGGTGAAGATTTTGGACTCGAGGAGGCTCTGCCCACCGCTGGCGATCAGCCAGAAAGACCTGCCATTTTAGTCGGAATGCCCGGGGCGAGGTCTGTTACCCGGGCAACCGAGTAGACGATGACGCCGTCGGACATGGGAAAACACTAGAGTGAAGTTGCTGCCTGTAGAGTTGCTACTCGTTGTCATGCTGTGGGATTCTGAACTGCAGGGAGAGCAAAGCGATATCGATGATGACCTTCCATTCTAAGATGTACTATGTATGCACATCAACTTACTAAATGTACTTACAAATGCTCTTATACTACAATAACGCATTCCTCCAAAGTCCCCTCATAATCTTTCACTAATGGTAAATGTAGCTACAGTAATCAAACTGTAGGAGTTTATAGACTACAGACATGTATAGCATAGCATTGACATTGCCTTTCCTTTCCTATAGTTACACCACCGATGCCAAAAATTGCTTTGAAATTGAACGAATGTTAAAGTGCATGGGTTAGATTTCTAAAGAAAAACCCCTATCAAGCAACACAATTTTAAAGCATTAAACCTTGATAGCGGTAAAATGAATAGATATTGAAAAAATCAAAGTGCGACAGACCTGCTGTGAGGAAACCTGTCTCTCCTCTGAGTGAGAGGCGTGGAATTTGCATCTCTCTGACTGAGCAAAGATTGATGTCAAATAAGCAAATCACTGCTAGAATAAACTCCTGTGTATGAGTGTGTTTGTAAAGATACAGTATCCTCATGCAATAGATTCAAGTGAAGTACTTAAACAAGTGTGTAGATAGGGATATTAGTTCATAATTAATGCTATATGTGTCATCATTCAGTATTGTTAGTAATCATATACTGTAGCCTAAAGGGCAGTGACATTTAAAACAGTATTATTATATTATACTGTGCTTGACATTATTATTACAATAAAATACAAAAAACATGAGGAAGAACGGTTCCAAAGGTGGACTATAAAAGAGACAGATTCTAGATCTTTCTCTAGCTCACTATTTAATTGAATCATTATCAAACAAACTTACACCAAAAGCAAAACAACATAATGACATGAGTAGTTCAAACATTAATAATGAGATTACACAACATAAAGAAGATATTACTTAGTGATTCAATTATTAATTTAGCTGGTATAGACTTAAACTGTCAACTCACATAATATAAAATGATAAAACAATGATAATAAAACAGTTAATAAAGTATAGCTATCTTATCAAACACCAATATCAGTACATATAATCATTTGATTATTATAATGTTCCAAGTACAAAGGAACCACACTTAATAACATAATGAACAACATAACATCACATATATTCATGTTATTCCCCTGTAGTTATCCCCAGAATAATGCTACTGTTAAAAGTTAAAACTGTTTCCCACTGTTTACGTAAAGTAGACTCAGCGATATGAGCAGCAGTAACCACAGATATTACAGAGTTGGTATGATGTAAGAGGCATCACTTGTGAGTACCATTACAGAGTTGGTATGATGTAAGAGGCATCACTTGTGAGTACCATTACAGAGTTGGTATGATGTAAGAGGCATCCCTTGTGAGTAACATTACAGAGTTGGTATGATGTAAGAGGCATCACTTGTGAGTACCATTACAGAGTTGGTATGATGTAAGAGGCATCACTTGTGAGTACCATTACAGAGTTGGTATGATGTAAGAGGCATCACTTGTGAGTACCATTACAGAGTTGGTATGATGTAAGAGGCATCACTTGTGAGTACCATTACAGAGTTGGTATGATGTAAGAGGCATCACTTGTGAGTACCATTACAGAGTTGGTATGATATAAGAGGCATCACTTGTGAGTACCATTACAGAGTTGGTATGATGTAAGAGGCATCACTTGTCACTACCAATACAGAGCGTATGCACGTTTGCTTCCCTCAACGTGATTAGTTGCTTGACAACGAGTGCGGAGAAGATTAGCCTCTCGATTTGTGCGTTCTGTTCTTGTGGAATTTGGCCCAACATGCTAAGTCTATCTTTAAACAACCCTACTTGTTCTCCCCGCTACCCCTGCCTGCCCAGAGACATGGCACCTTCCCAGCCCTGTGGAGGAAGAGGAGGGCCTGGACAGAACTGCCCAAAAGTGATAAGGAGACAAGGGGTGGCGATATTACACACATGTTTTCCTTTTGTGAAAACAGAGTCATCATTGGTCCCATGATGATTGTTGGCGCATAGTTGACCAGCAGCATCACCAGCATGATGGAGACGATCCTGAAGGCTCTCTTCTTCTGCAGGTTTCCTCCTTCTTTCTCCTTCCCTCCATTCCCTGGACTGGGCTTCTTCAGAACTCTGAGGATGGAGAGGCTGCAGAACATGTCCACTGACAGTATGGGGAGGAATGTGCACAGGTTATTGTATTCAGATAATGATGTAGTTGATCGCACCGAATCCCAGAACTAAGAACCAGACTACACTACAACACCCCACCCTGTATCTCAGGGGTTTGTACTTCAAGAAGACTACAGGGTGGACCACCGCCAGGTAGCGCTCTACACAGATACAGCACTAGAACAGGGGCCGAGCTGCAAAAACCACACCATACATGAAATTAAAAGCCAAGTCCAAGGACACACTATGCAGTTTGAAAATGTTGAGTGCAACCAATGTGAAGAAGAGAGCGTTGGTCATCTCCATGGAGACCAGATTCAGGGTGAAGATTTCAGACTCGATGAGGCTCCGCCCGCTGCTGGAAATGACCAAGATAGACCAGCCATTGGCTGGCACACCGAAGGTGAAGTCTAACATCATGACAACAACGCTAGCTGTGAAGCTAGGGGAACCCAGACAATGTAACAAGCTGAACTGCTGAGTGCCGTTGGTGGGCTGGAGAAGGTCAGAACTGATCTCAGTGGAGTTCATTTTCTTATTATTCTGTTTGCAGCTGTTTTGAGGGAAGAGAGAAAGGGACTGTTTACTCTTTTGAAGTGGATGATATGATGATTATACAAATTTTTAGCTGGGCAGGTGATCGTCACAGCTGCCACATGTAAACACTGTCCTCTCATACTAGAGAGATGGCTTTCTGAGATCCATTCACTCTGGGCTCATGACCCATGTATCCCTGATTCAACTTGCTAAGAGCCAACAGCACCCCTATCTCAACCTGTAATGTTTCTCATTCTCTGTGACCTCAACTGAAATGTACAACATTATGACAAAATGTAAAATTATTACCATTGTTTGACACATCCTTCCAAGTAATATTCTTACAACACAAATGTATATATGTTGCAAAGACATAAGGTTTTGTATACTACTAGACACCATCCACACATGAGAATAGTTCATCATTAGCAGTTTGTAACAATAGAAATGTAATATTATTAAAAGTATTGTACATTACCGCTATCAGCACAACATGTTACATTATAAACTTAGCATCATACAGTAAGCTTATGTAGATATTGTACAAAAAACACTCTATGTAGGCAAGAGGAGTTTCTCTTCAACAGGGTACACTAAATCCCAAGTCGTATACAACAAATAAACGATTCATATTGCAGCATATAGCATAATATCATGGTATTAACAAGACCAAAATGAGTCAGACCTGTGTTGTGGAAACCTGTCTCTCCTCTGAGGTGTGTCAGGTTTAGTTTACATCTTTCTGATGGAGGGGAATCACATGTCTATTAGGCAAATCCATCAACAGCCTGAACACCTGTGTGTTGGTGTTTGTTTATCCCTCTGTGATGATATGTTTATTTGTGATTTCAGTGACTAGAAGGGAGATGGGAGGAGGGAGGGTGGTGGTGGTGGGGGGGGGGTTAGTATAATGAAGTAGTCCATTGATTTCAATTTGCTGTTGGCAAATTATTACAGTGAGGGAAAAAAGTATCAGCCCATCCCCTGCTGATTTTGTACGTTTACCCACTGACAAAGAAATGATCAGTCTATAATTTTAATGGTAGTTTTATTTGAACAGTGAGAGACAGAATAACAACAACAAAATCCAGAAAAACGCATGTCAAAAATGTTATAAATTGATTTGCATTTTAATGAGGGAAATAAGTATTTGACCCCTCTCAATCAGAAAGATTTCTTGCTCCCAGGTGTCTTTTATACAGGTAACGAGCTGAGATTAGGAGCGCACTCTTAAAGGGAGTGCTCCTAATCTCAGCTTGTTACCTGTATAAAAGACACCTGTCCACAGAAGCAATCAATCAACCATATTTCAAACTCTCCACCATGGCCAAGACCAAAGAGCTCTCCAAGGATGTCAGGGACAAGATTGTAGACCTACACAAGGCTGGAATGGGCTACAAGACCATCGCCAAGCAGCTTGGTGAGAAGGTGACAACAGTTGGTGCGATTATTCGCAAATGGAAGAAACACAAAATAACTGTCAATCTCCCTCGGCCTGGGGCTCCATGCAAGATCTCACCTTGTGGAGTTGCAATGATCATGAGAATGGTGAGGAATCAGCCCATAACTACACAGGAGGATCTTGTCAATGACCTCAAGGCAGCTGGGACCATAGTCAGCAAGAAAACAATTGGTAACACACTACGCCGTGAAGGACTGAAATCCTGCAGCGCCCGCAAGGTCCCCCTGCTCAAGAAAGCACATACACATGCTCGTCTGAAGTTTGCCAATGAACATCTGAATGATTCAGAGGAGAACTGGGTGAAAGTGTTGTGGTCAGATGAGACCAAAATGGAGCTCTTTGGCATCAACTCAACTCGCCGTGTTTGGAGGAGGAGGAATGCTGCCTATGACCCCAAGAACACCATCCCCACCGTCAAATATGGCGGTGGAAACATTGTGCTTTGGGGGTGTTTTCTGTTAAGGGGACAGGACAACTTCACCGCATCAAAGGGACGATGGACGGGGCCATGTACCGTCAAATCTTGGGTGAGAACCTCCTTCCCTCAGCCAGGGCATTGAAAATGGGTCGTGGATGGGTAATCCAGCATGACAATGACCCGAAACACACGGCCAAGGCAACAAAGGAGTGGCTCAAGAAAAAGTACATTAAGGTCCTGGAGTGGCCTAGCCAGTCTCCAGACCATAATCCCATAGAAAATCTGTGGAGGGAGCTGAAGGTTCAAGTTGCCAAACATCAGCCTCGAAACCTTAATGACTTGGAGAAGATCTGCAAAGAGGAGTGGGACAAAATCCCTCCTGAGATGTGTGCAAACCTGGTGGCCAACTACAATAAATGTCTGACCTCTGTGATTGCCAACAAGGGTTTTGCCACCAAGTACTAAGTCATGTTTTGCAGAGGGGTCAAATACTTATTTCCCTCATTAAAATGCAAATCAATTTATAACATTTTTGGCATGCGTTTTTCTGGATTTTGTTGTTGTTATTCTCTCTCTCACTGTTCAAATAAACCTACCATTAAAATGATGTGGTCCTCTGTAGCTCAGCTGGTAGAGCACGGCGCTTGTAACGCCAAGGTAGTGGGTTCGATCCCCGGGACCACCCATACACAAAAAAAAAATGTATGCACGCATGTCTGTAAGTTGCTTTGGATAAAAGTGTCTGCTAAATTGCAATATATTATTATAATAGACTGATAATTTCTTTGTCAGTGGGCAAACATACAAAATCAGCAGGGGATCAAATACTTTTTTCCCTCACTGTATATGTATTGTTTGGTACTAGCTGCCCCTCCCTGAATCAAACCTGTGAGCATGGGTATTTATCCAGGATCTATTTCACAGATCAAGTAAAGTAGTTCATTGATACTGGCTATATTGCGTTCAACTCACATGCAGACCCTTTTTAGTGGGGTTCAGATGTTTGGAATTGGTGTATGTAAACTTCCGACTTCAACTGTATGTCCAAGTCAAGAGAGATTACCAGTAGACAGCAGCACTTGCCGCACTGGTAGCCTATTGACTGGTAGCCTACTAACTGATAGCCTATTGACTGGTAGCCTACTGACTGGTAGTCTATTGACTGGTAGCCTATTGACTGGTAGCCTACTGACTGGTAGCCTATTGACTGGTAGCATATTGACTGGTAGCCTATTGACTGGTAGCATATTGACTGGTAGCCTATTGACTGGTAGCATATTGACTGGTAGCATATTGACTGGTAGCCTATTGACTGGTAGCCTATTGACTGGTAGCCTATTGACTGGTAGCCTACTGACTGATAGCATATTGACTGGTAGCCTATTGACTGATAGCCTATTGACTGGTAGCCTATTGACTGGTAGCCTATTGACTGGTAGCCTATTGACTGGTAGCCTATAGGCTGGTAGCATATTGACTGGTAGGCTATTGACTGGTAGCATATTGACTAGTATGCAATTGACTGGTAGCTTATTGACTGGTAGCCTACTGACTGATAGCCTATTGACTGGTAGCCTACTGACTGGTAGCATATTGACTGGTAGCCTACTGACTGGTAGCCTATTGACTGGTAGCCTATTGACTGGTAGCCTTCTGACTGGTAGCCTACTGACTGGTAGCATATTGACTGGTAGCCTATTGACTGATAGCCTACTGACTGATAGCATATTGACTGATAGCCTATTGACTGATAGCCTATTGACTGGTAGCCTACTGACTGGTAGCATATTGACTGGTAGCCTACTGACTGGTAGCATATTGACTGGTAGCCTACTGACTGGTAGCCTATTGACTGGTAGACTATTGACTGGTAGCCTTCTGACTGGTAGCCTACTGACTGGTAGCATATTGACTGGTAACCCATTGACTGCTAGCCTATTGACTGATAGCATATTGACTGACAGCCTATTGACTGATAGCCTATTGACTGGTAGCCTACTGACTGATAGCCTACTGCCTGATAGCCTATTGAATGGTAGCCTACTGACTGATAGCCTATTGAATGATAGCCTATTGACTGGTAGCCTATTGACTGGTAGCATATTGACTGGTAGCATATTGACTGGTAGTCTACTGACTGGTAGCCTATTGACTGGTAGCCTACTGACTGATAGCCTATTGACTGGTAGCCTGTTGACTGATAGCATATTGACTGGTAGCCTATTGACTGGTAGCCTACTGACTGATAGCCTACTGACTGATAGCATATTGAATGGTAGCCTATTGACTGATAGCCTATTGACTGATAGCCTATTGACTGGTAGCCTATTGACTGGTAGCATATTGACTGGTAGCATATTGACTGGTAGTCTACTGACTGGTAGCCTATTTACTGGTAGCATATTGACTGGTAGCCTATTGAATGGTAGCATATTGACTGGTAGCATATTGACTGGTAGCCTACTGACTGGTAGCCTATTGACTGGTAGCATATTGACTGGTAGCCTATTGACTGGTAGCCTACTGACTGATAGCCTATTGACTGGTAGCCTGTTGACTGATAGCCTATTGACTGGTAGCATATTGACTGATAGCCTATTGGCTGATAGCCTATTGACTGGAAGCCTATTGACTGATAGCCTATTGACTGATAGCCTATTGACTGGTAGCATATTGACTGGTAGCCTATTGACTGATAGCCTACTGACTGGTAGCCTACTGACTGATAGCTTTTGACTGGTAGCCTATTGACTGATAGCATATTGACTGGTAGCCTATTGACTGATAACCTACTGACTGGTAGCCTACTGACTGATAGCCTATTGACTGCTAGCCTATTGACTGATAGCCTATTGACTGATAGCCTATTGACTGATAGCCTATTGACTGGTAGCCTACTGACTGATAGCCTATTGACTGATAGCCTATTGACTGGTAGCCTATTGACTGGTAGCATATTGACTGGTAGCATATTGACTGGTAGCCTACTGACTGGTAGCCTATTGACTGGTAGCCTGTTGACTGATAGCCTATTGACTGGTAGCATATTGACTGATAGCCTATTAACTGATAGCCTACTGACTGGTAGCCTACTGACTGATAGCCTATTGACTGATAGCCTATTGACTGATAGCATATTGACTGGTAGCCTATTGACTGATAGCATATTGACTGGTAGCCTATTGACTGATAGCCTACTGACTGGTAGCCTACTGACTAATAGCCTATTGACTGATAGCCTATTGACTGGTAGCCTATTGACTGATAGCCTATTGACTGATAGCCTATTGACTGGTTGCATATTGACTGATAGCCTATTGACTGGTAGCCTACTGACTGATAGTATATTGACTGGTAGCCTACTGACTGGTTGCCTATTGACTGGTAGCATATTGACTGGTAGCATATTGACTGGTAGCATATTGACTGATAGTCTACTGACTGGTAGCCTATTGACTGGTAGCATATTGACTGGTAGCCTATTGACTGGTAGCATTTTGACTGGTAGCATATTGACTGGTAGCCTACTGACTAGTAGCCTATTGACTGGTAGCATATTGACTGGTAGCCTATTGACTGGTAGCCTACTGACTGATAGCCTATTGACTGGTAGCCTATTGACTGGTAGCATATTGACTGATAGCCTATTGACTGGTAGCCTATTGACTGATAGCCTATTGACTGATAGCCTATTGACTGGTAGCCTATTGACTGATAGCATATTGACTGGTAGCCTATTGACTGATTGCCTATTGACTGATAGCCTATTGACTGGTAGCCTATTGACTGATAGCCTACTGACTGGTAGCCTACTGACTGATAGCCTATTGACTGATAGCCTATTGACTGGTAGCCTATTGACTGATAGCATATTGACTGGTAGCCTATTGACTGATAGCCTACTGACTGGTAGCCTACTGACTGATAGCCTATTGACTGATAGCCTTTTGACTGGTTGCCTATTGACTGATAGCCTATTGACTGATAGCCTATTGACTGGTAGCCTATTGACTGATAGCATATTGACTGGTAGCCTATTGACTGATTGCCTATTGACTGATAGCCTATTGACTGGTAGCCTATTGACTGATAGCCTACTGACTGGTAGCCTACTGACTGATAGCCTATTGACTGATAGCCTATTGACTGGTAGCCTATTGACTGATAGCATATTGACTGGTAGCCTATTGACTGATAGCCTACTGACTGGTAGCCTACTGACTGATAGCCTATTGACTGATAGCCTTTTGACTGGTTGCCTATTGACTGTTAGCCTATTGACTGGTAGCCTACTGACTGATAGCATATTGACTGGTAGCCTACTGACTGGTAGCCTATTGACTGGTAGCATATTGACTGGTAGCATATTGACTGGTAGCATATTGACTGATAGTCTACTGACTGGTAGCCTATTGACTGGTAGCATATTGACTGGTAGCCTATTGACTGGTAGCATATTGACTGGTAGCATATTGACTGGTAGCCTATTGACTGGTAACATATTCTTGGGTGCTTATTCAAAACCTATGTCAGACACTCCAGGTAGTATGGATGATTTTCAAGTACATATTTTGTAGAATTAAACACCTATATGCCTTAAAATGTTTATGGATTGAGAACCAGTTGAAGGGTTAATACAGAGCAGAGACATTTATGTGTTTTTCATAAACTCCCTGCAGCTGGTCTGGGTATGTCAATGACATGTGATGTAGATACAACTCCTCGTGATGGCTGTGTGGAGATTGGAGTAACAATGGAACTAGTGTTATCATTTGTTTTGCTTATGACCCTATGACCTGACACATGGCCACATGCACATAATCTCAAGGGCCAGGGAGGATGGTAAATGATAAATGCCTTAATGTATGTACGTGTATTATTTGTAAAGAAAGGGTCTGCAACCATATAATGAGATTAGGGAAAGGGTCTGCAGCCATATAATGAGATTAGGGAAAGGATCTGCTACCAATATAATGAGATTAGGGAAGAGGCTTCCTATGGAAAAGCGCCCATGACCTTTTGGAGTAAATTACAGGTGACATCTGGACGTTGAAAGCTAAGGTAGAGTGGTACTAAAATATGTTAATCAGTTGCCCTAAGGGGGGTAATTGTATATGCTATGAAACATGATTATGCATTTGTGTGTATAAAAGGGAGCTCTAAGCCAAAGAGAGACAGTTATTGCTCCATGGAGCAAGCTCGGCTTTGTTATGCAAATAATAAAAGTCTAAATTCACAAGTTCCAGTCTCTTGAGAAATATTTTTAAAGTTGACTACTTTTTGAGTCAAATATTTCTACGACAGTAGTGTAATTTGCTCAATATTAGGAAATTAGAAATAAAGTTGACATCTTTAGAAATTAAATAGTCTCCTCTTGTAGGTATGTCATTCTGTTGTTGCTTACCGATATTCATAAAGACATTGAAAAGAAAATCCACTATTTCCGAGGACCCCCTGCAGTGACTCTGCTGACCCCAGGTTGAATTGAATACCCCTGCTCTAGAGCCTAACCGCTACCCCTTCAAAGTAGGAGGATACAAGATAACTGGTCATTGGTCAGAATAATCAGATTAGACTGTGTGATGTCATGCTGTGGGCCAGAAACTCAATTTCACCGGAATAGGCTGAACAACCTGAAATTCCAGGTGAACTAAAATGCCATTATTATACTTTTCACCATTTCAGTGTTATTTTAACCTCATAGTGTGAACAAATAAAAATTTTTTTAAACTGCACTGCCCCTTTAATAATCAATAATATGATGAAAATATACACAATAACGTAACAAAAACATGGAAAATACAAAAAAGATGGAAGTTTCAAAATGGCTGATTAGGTGGACAAAACCTGCTGCTACTGCATTAACTATTGAATTATTATTATAATTGTTTTATTTCAGACACCATTGATAAAGGGCAGTTTCCCAGCCCTATGGAGGTAAATGAGGGGCTACACAAGTCCTAAGAGTACAATCACAGACCGGGAAGTGGATGAGGCTGCGACAAACATATTTAATGTTAAATGACTATACAGGGCAAACACAGTTATCATTGTGAAGTACAGTGGCTTGCGAAAGTATTCCCCCCCTTGGCATTTTTCCTATTTTGTTGCCTTACAACCTGGAATTAAAATTGATTTTTTTGGGGTTTGTATCATTTGATTTACACAACATGCCTACCACTTTGAAGAAGAAAAATATTTTTTCTTGTGAAACAAACATTTTCATTTCACTTCACCAATTTGGACTATTTTGTGTATGTCCATTCCATGAAATCCAAATAAAAATCAATTTAAATTACAGGTTGTAACGCAACAAAATAGGAAAAATGCAAAGGGGGATGAATACTTTTGCAAGGCACTGTAGCTCACCACCATGCACACCGGAATGATCAGAATGATCTTGAAAGCCCCTATCTTTAAGTCCTTTGCCTCCGCCTTCTCCCTCTCCCCATCTACTGGCCCGGGATGCTTCAAAACCCAGAGCACAGAGAGGCAACAGAACAACTTCAGTACCAGCAAGAGCAGGAATGACCCTATAAAGGCATTAAGGAAACAGAACCCAGGCCACACCGGAGCCAAGCACCACCAGCCTGGTGATGGCCGAGCACACCATCCTGTATCTCAGGGGTTTGTACTTCAGGAAGACCACAGGGTAGACCACCGCCAGGTAGCGCTCCACACAAACACAACACTGGAACAGGGGTCGACCGGTGCAGATGAAACCTGTGAAGAACTGGACAAAGGTAAGGAGGCGGTGGTCATCGAGGTAGAACCCTATCAGACTGAATGGAGCGTTGAGGCAGTAGAGGAGCTCAGACACGGCCAGGTTGAGGGCGAAGAACTTAAGAGGCCAACCCTCTCCCGTACGATCAGCCAAAGCACCCAGACGCTGATGGGGACCCCCAACAGGATGTGGATGGGGTCATCCAACAGGATGTTGATGGGGACCTCCAACAGGATGTTGATGATGACTCCCAACAGGATGTTGATGGCCTGTAAAGAGGTGTAAACATAGAGGATGTTGTGCCAGGCGAAGCCAGTGTGGTTGGTAGGGAAGAGGAGAGTGGAGTTGTTCTCAGTTTATATTTTATTTAATCGTTTGTATCAAACTATTAGATACAGTTGAATGTAGTTTGTTTGAAGTAAAATTTGAAAAACAGTCAAAAGTGAACTAAAATTGTAAATCTTTATTTTCAAGGATCTCTGTATCTTACAAACCAGAGCAATGCACATACAGTAGTGCCCATACATTGGAAACAGTATCTCACTTTTATATATGGTGAATAAATTAATAACACATTCTTACATTACTGAGATTAAATAGTTAAATGACTGACAGTATTTAATTAAAGACCACACATTAACATTTTCCAATCACAATACATTTTTAGGGTACAAATCTATTTCAAAGCACACAGTTTACAATGACTTAAAAACCGAAAAGTAACATTGGTTAAACTGAATAGGTTAGGTTCACCTCTTCCTTCTCCTTCTCTCCCCCTCCTGTCTCCCTCCCTCCCTCCCTCCATCCCCAGGGCCGTATCAGAACCCTGAGTATGGACAGGCAGCAGAAGGAGTTGACTGTAAACATAGTGAATTGCAGTGTGCTGAAAATATTGAGGGCAGGGGCAGTAGATATACACAGGTAGTAACTACAGAAACAGTTCTCTATGGCCACACTAGAGTCACTATAGCTCAAACACCTGTCTTCTCTGTCAGGACCCAGACCCGGACACCATCAGCCAGAGGACCCAGCCATTTGCTGGAAAACCCATCAGGAAGTTAACCAGGTATGTTGTAGTGTAGGTGGTCACTGAGATGTCGGTGCAGATATTGCATATGGTTAAGTTTTGGTTCTCTGTCGCAGGCAAAGGGAGGGAGGTGGAGTTTCTGAAAGCCATACTCACGCTTTGACGACACTGTGACTGTGAAAAAAAATGGTTGCACAAACAAACAGAGAAAGATGAAAATCCTTATTTTTTCTCCTAATTTAACCTTAAACTACTTGCACCCATCCAATACCAACTGATATTTTGATATCATGGCACGGTCTACAGCAAGTACACAAATTATTGAAGGAAATCATGACGCAAAACTCTGGATATTGTAAAATATACAGTAACAGGATCACAAAATGCTCATTCACTTAATACACAAATAGCTCTGTATCAATTATCAGCATTGAGCAAAGTTTACTTAATATCAAACCATAATAGCGCTCTTACACAACGTAGTTATGAATGTAACATAGCACATCTCACATTGAGTAAGGACCAGTGTGGCTCTCGTAGAGATTGTGAAGATGTTGAGTAAATGCGAACACTGATTTTCCATAATGACCAAATCCTCACCCAGGGAACTCACCAGGGAACGCACCTGTGAGCACATGCGAGCACTTATGCAAAAGGGGGCTGCAGTTTAGTCAAATGTTTGTAATACGCCTCTACTGAGTAAAAACAAACAGCTGTGAAATGTGTAGTCAGTTTTTATTGTATGTTACTATGCTATAATTAAATAATAAAGTAGTAGGCTAGTAAGTAGTATCTTATCATTCAGTCGTGGTTTGGAGACATGGATGATGAGTTACCCGTAGATTGGTAGACAAGCATAAGATAAAACATTCTGACAACCACAGTTCCAAGGATTCCAAAATCTATTTTCTTTGTGTGTCAGTGTGTGTGAGTGTAGTTTTCTTTTAAAACAAAACAATATTGAAGACAAGATTCAACTCCAGAATTAGGCCTATCTCCTAAACAGAGGCAATTACAAAAGCTAAAAGACAATGTTGGCTGTCATGCAAATAGCCAATGAAATCAGGCAGGTCCCAATGTTTATGGAAGCTAATGGGTTTTTCCAGTGGCCCTGTCTGGGTGTCACGATCGTCATGAAAAGTGGACCAAGGCGCAGCGTGATATGCGTACATCTTTTAATAGTACTTAGCAACAACACAACAAAACAAAACGTGAAGTCCTCGGTCATAACATAAACCTACACGGAACAAGATTCCACAAATGACAAGTGCACAACAGGCTGCCTAAGTATGGTTCCCAATCAGAGACAACGAGCCACAGCTGTCTCTAATTGGGAACCACCCCGGCCAACATAGAAACACATAAACTAGAACCTGAACATAGAAAACGAAACATAGAAACTACACATAGAAACTAACACCCTGGCTCAACATAAAAGAGTCCCCAGAGCCGGGGCGTGACACTGGGTTTGTACACTAAACAAAAATATAAACGCAACATGTAAAGTGTTGGTCCCATGTTTCATGAGCTGAAATAAAAGATCCCAGAAATAGACACAAAATGCTTATTTTGGTCAAATTTTGTGCAGAAATTTGTTTACATCCCTGTTAGTGAGCATTTCTCCTTTGCCAAGATAATTCATCCCCCTGACAGGTGTGGCATCACTGAAGGGGGATATATATTTGATGACACGCTGTACTCATAAATGGCAGACAGACAGGGGCATGTAGGAGCTTTATTCCGCACTATTTTTAAAGCATACAGCAATACATTTCAATATAGAACAACACTCAAAAGTAGAGAAGCAACTGCTATACCAACCTGGACTCAGACGTAGACGTAACATAGTACATGTAAATCTATCTCCCTCCATTTAGTATGATATGTTGCTTTTCGCATGGTATGTATTAATTTTTGGATGTCCATCATCCATTTTGTATGACATGTTACAAATTACAATTTTGTATGATATGTTACGAATTAAAATGCATATGATATGTTACCATTTGCAATTCGTACAATATGGTACTAATTTGCAATTTGTATGATATTCAAATGTGTTGTTGTTAACGTTGGCTAGGTGGCTAACGCTAACGTTAGCTAGTCTAGGGGTTAGAGGTTAAGGTTATCTAACATACTAAGTAGTTGCAAAGTAGCTAAAAAGCAGTAAGTAGTTGCAAAGTTGATTATTTGTTAAAATGCTAAAGTTTTCCGTGATGAGATCTGAACACACAAACTTTGGGTTGCTAGAATCGAACAAGCAACCTTTAGGTCATGTTAGGGTTAGGTTTAAGGTTAGAGTTAGGGGTTAAGTTTAGGTTTATGGTTAGGAGTTAGATTAAGGTTCGGGGAAGGGTTAGCTAACATGCTAAGTAGTTGCAAAGTAGCAAGTAGTTGCAAAGTTGCTTATTATCTACCGAACACACAACCACTGGGTTGCTACATATTCACATTATACGGCTACCTTCCACCCTGGTCAATCACCCTCCTTTCATTTATAACTTAAGTAACAGGGACATTTCTAAATGTTTCAACTTCAAATTCACCATGTCCAGCACCACTCCAAAATCAACATATGTGAAAATGGTGAGTTTCTGTTTTGTAGTAAAAAATGTATAGGAAGGTAAGTGCTTCAAATGACATCATCAGCTAATTAATAGACAATTAGTATCAAATTAGTAGGCAATGCCTACTCATAAGTGGTTAAAATCACATGATTCACTCCGATGATGTAATTAGAAACACTTATCTTTCTTATTACAAAACATAGAAACTCACCATTTTTAAATACAGTATGTTGATGTTGGGGTGGTGCATGCAAAGTTTAAAAAAAGAATATGCCCCTTTAAGTAACCTTCAAATGTAACATATCATACTTAATTTGACTGTCTTTATTCATGTTTACTATGTTACGTCTAGTCTTTGAGACCAGGCTGGCTATACAACGTGTAATACAAGTTAAAAGATGACTTTGCAAAGTCAAAATTGTAGTATCTATTTTTTTGTGGTTACATTTTGTGAAACCAAGCAAAATAGTCAGGAATAGGTCGGAATTGTGAGCATGAGGTGATAGTAATATCTTAAACTGTGCTCCATAATTTCACTTAGATTAACAGCTATACAACGACAAATAAATGGTAATTTCACACACGTATCAATCAAAGGGATTAAAGGGAATGGAACAGAATAATTACCAGAGAAATGCAAGACAACCATTCCCCTACAGTGGAGTTATCCTTCTCTTTAACTCCAGAAGCAGGGCAATTTCCCAGCCCTGCGCAGGTAGAGGAGGGGCTGAGTAAAGATAATGGATGTCAGAATACACTTGAATGATATCAAAGAAATATGATCCTGATGGATTGACCTGATGATCATAGGAGAGTAGTTCAGCATCAAGGTCAGCAGGATGATTTGGACGGTACAGGAGGCTTTCCTCTTCATCAGGTTCCCTCCCTCCTCTTTTTCAGCCTCCAGTAGCGCCCATTGACACAAAGAGGCAGGGTGTCATCAACCATGCCACCCTGTACCTCAGGGGTCTGTACTTGAGAAAGACCACAGCTTGGACAACCGCCAGGTAGAGGTCCACACAGGTGCAGCACTCGAACTGGGACCATCCCAACTCGACCAAGCCAAAAATAAACCCCCTGACAGAATGAATGATCACGACGTGGTGACCAATAGAGGAGAGTTGAGGCAGTAGAGAAGCTCCATGGCCGACTGGTTGATGGTGAAGATCTCCTGGTTCACCTGGACCGAAGGGCCACCAGCCACCAGCCACATTTACCAGGTGTTGGTGACCAGGCCCAGGAGGCAGTTGAACACCTCTTTTCCTAGGTAGACTGGCAGACAGGTGGGCCACACCCAGCACCAGGAGTCATAATAGTTTAAACCTGATGGATTTGTGAAAAAAGGAGTTTGGTTCCTTCATTGCTGCATGTCCTCTGTTCCTTTAGTCTCTGAAGAACAGGAAGAGCTTCGTTCTAAGACAGAGGGAGAGAAAATAAACAGAGGAGCGATTATTAGTGGATCTGGAGAGATGTAATACTTAGTGTAAAACACGTTTTATCATCACAGGAATTAAGCGTAAAAACACAGAGATAGACAATGTTATTATTACAAAATGATAGAATTTGCTTTGGTTTTTCAAGACAAGGTAAAAAATTGAGTTTTCACTGTACCAGCTGTAGCTTGTTCTTATCGGGGAAGAATGAGTGTCTATACCTCAGTCCAGGGTTGGTACCTTCAGTATGCTTTGAAGACTGCTCAAAACAAGACGACACTCATCTAGACTAGCATATATTTGACTAATTTATTGACTTTTGAATTGCCATTCAAATAGCCAAAGTTTACATCAGGTGGGTCCACATTTTTTTGTGTGAACTGTCAGGGCTAGAATGTTGCATAAAGATGACATTATTAGCCAAGTTAATACGATCATGCAACGGTTAAGACAATCATCCACAGTCAAGTCCCCATATATTTGAACAACATTATGCAATCTAAGTTACAGACAAGGATCTAAGTTCAAAGTAGAACACAACATGAAGAAGACATTACTTAATTAATTAATGCTGAAGCTAAATGAATAGGCCTAATCCCCTATGTAGCACCCCGTCCTAATATTAAATGTACTGTATATGCATTGTTAATAAAACAAACTAACTAATACACTATAATGCTGAACAAGTGATGCAGCTTTAGTTAACAACAACTCTAATGCTAACATGATGTATCTCACAAAATGCTATTGCTACATGGCACCAAATTCAAACAATCAAAACTATTTATCCAATAAAACAATTCACCATTTATTATACGCCTTTGCCGTGTCTACGTATGTTTGAAACACAGTTGCAGGCACTAAGAAGTTCGGTATTGGCCGATCAATTTTATTTCAATGCACATTTAACACAACAGTTTATCGTCTCCCACAGGCGGCTGGTGGCACGTTAATTAGGGAGGACGGACTCATAGTTTTGTCTGGAATGGAATTAATGGAACGATATTCACACATCAAACACATGGTTTCCTTGTGTTTGATACCATTCCCTTCACTTCATTATAGTCATTATTATGAGCCAGCCTCCCCTAACTAGCCTCCTGTGTCTCCTAGTGATAGTTTGTCACAGAAAATCTGTATTTTTAGTGCCTGCAACTGTAAGTCTAACGTTTCTCTGGCCCTCTACGGCATGGCAGCCTTCCCTCTCTGTAGAGGTGCATCAGGGGTGAGACCATGACACTGAAGATGTTAACAATCATCAACATGGGGAAGACACCGCAGATGATGTCAAGGCCGGATGACAGGGTGGCCAAACCAACAACCATCGGGATGGAGCTTGCCAAGATAATCACCAGGTTGGTTAAGACAATCCCAAAAGCTCTCATCTTATGTGGGTCTGTCGTCCCCTGTTTCTTCTCTCCCCCTCTGCCCCCCTCTACCTCTCCTGGACCAGGCTGCTTCAGCACATGCAGGATGAAGAAGCAGCAGAGAGAAATGGCAGCCACCCCAAGGCAATAGACACCAATGAGAACATAAGTTTCGGTTTCATCATTATCCAATAAAAGGATAAAATAACATGCATAAGTGAGAGACAACAGCCAGACCACGGTTGAACACGCCACCCTGTACCTCCGGAGCCTGTACTTGAGGAAAGCCACAGGTTGGGCCACCGCCAGGTAGCGCTCCACACAGATGCAGCTCTGGATCAGGGGCCTGCAGGTCCAGCAGAGGCTATAGAGGAAATACACAGCCTGTCGTAACATTGTAGCCTTCGGGATGAATAGGTAGCTGATCACCTCAAGGAGACCCTGGAAACAGAACACCAGCTCCACTGCAAACAGGTTAATAGGGAAGACCTGGGTGGGTTTGAGACCTCCAGAGAGACTTCCACTCAGAGAGAGCCAGAGGCACCAGACCAGGGCTGGCGTCCCCACGAGGAAGCACAGGACCTGGGCAGCATGATAAAGCATTGGCTCAACATAGCCCTGGACCAAGCAAACATCCCAGCTGTCAACGGAAGTGTGGTTTCCTGACGAGTCATTCATCCTTGTGGAACAATATCTGAGCCCACTGAGATATGAGAGAGGGGAGATTACATGATTCATGACTATATGTTTTAATATGTTGAAAATAATGTTGCAAAATACTGATGCAAACATATATAACAATCATTGGATATACGTAGGTCTACTGTTATGTCAGTCAAAACATTGTGCACTGTCTCAGAAAGTCTGAAAGAAAACATGAAGAGGAAAAGTAAACTAGTTAGCTGAACATAAAATTTTAAAACGTAAAATAACCTACCTTAGTTGTTTTAGTAAATCAGACCTCACTTTCTGTATATTCCTGGTGTTCTCTCCTGCAGAAGGCTGAGTCCAACCCGATGGAACCTCACCTAGATGTATGAGTGATTTTAGCCAAAGCTCTCCGTCCTGTGTTCTTCCTAACAAGTCACATGTTGCATTATTTGCATACACACATACCTGCGTGCATTGATGAATTGAGCACGATTGTGTGATCAGTTTACATCAAGTCATTATCTTGCTAGATATCAGATTACAACGTATCATGAACAAAACACTGATGAACAAATTGCATATGTTGCACACATGCACATGGACACATGCACAGACACTCAAACTTTCAACCTGCTCAGGGATTTGCATTTTGGCCTGAGCAGAAATGGAAGCATCATCACTCATATCACTCAGCACCTGTCTGTCCCAGCCACAGGTTAACCCAGCCACCTGCTAGGACTGACTCTTTCACCTTCCATAATCAAATCATATGGGCTTCAGACATACACAGTATTAGTCTGTTGTTTGGATTCAGGATCTCTCTATAATTGGATAGTGAATAAAGTATCGATTTACACTTACAGGTAAACCATTCATTAAAAAACATGAATTCTATGTTTAAACAAACACCATATCTCAAACAAGTTAAATGTTTTTTATTACATTTATATATCATGATCTAAAATAGTCACATATCTGTAGTGTTAATAATACTAGAATTATAATACTATATAAAGAGTTAATGTGTGAAATGTGTAGTTAGTTTTAATAGTATGGTATTATGTTATAATTCAGTAGTAAAGTAGTATTATGTAGGCTAGTAAGTAGTAGCTTGTCATTCAGTTATGGTAATGTAAACGTCATAATATGAATATGTGTATACACATGCATAAGGAGTTGCTAGTAGATAGGTAGGTTGGAAAGTCCGACAACAACATTCTTTGGGGTTCAAAGGATCCCCAAAACACTAACATGTTGATTAAAATCTATTTTCTTTGTGTGTCTGTGTCTGTGTGTAGTTTTCTTTTAAACACAAAAATATTGAAGATCAGAATCAACTCCAGAATTAGGCCTTACTCCTACAGAGGCAGTTACAACAGCTTAAAGACAATGTTGGCTGTCATGCAAATAGCCAATGAAAACATTAGGCAGGTCCGATGTTTATGGTAGCTAATCGGTTTTTCTAGTGCCAAGACGTGTGCATTCATCACTGAAGGGGGATATATATTTGATGACACGCTGTACTCATAAATGGCAGACAGACAGAGGCATGTAGGAGCTTTATTCCACACTACTTTTAAAGCATACAGCAATACATTTCAATATAGAACAACACTCAAAAGTAGAGAAGCAACTGCTATACCAACCTGGACTCAGACGTAGACGTAACATAGTACATGTACATCTATCTCCCTCCATTTAATATGATATGTTTCTTTTCGCATGGTATGTATTAATTTGTGGATGTCCATCATCCATTTTGTATGACATGTTACAAATTACAATTTTGTATGATATGTTACGAATTAAAATGCATATGATATGTTACGATTTGCAATTCGTACAATATGGTACAAATTTTCAATTTGTATGATATTCAAATTTGTTGTTGTTAACGTTGGCTATGTGGCTAACGCTAACGTTAGCTAGTCTAGGGGTTAGAGGTTAAGGTTATCTAACACACTAAGTAGTTGCAAAGTAGCTAAAAAGTAGTATGTAGTTGCAAAGTTGTTTATTTGTTAAAATGCTAAAGTTGTCTGTGATGAGATCTGAACACACAAACTTTGGGTTGCTAGAATCGAACAAGCAACCTTTAGGTCATGTTAGGGTTAGGTTTAAGGTTAGAGTTAGGGGTTAAGTTTAGGTTTATGGTTAGGAGTTAAGAGTTAGATTATCCTCAACACGAGGGCCCCTCAGGGGTTCGTGCTCAGTCCCCTCCTGTACTCCCTGTTCACCCATGACTGCATGGCCAGGCACGACTCCAACACCATCATTAAGTTTGCCGACAACACAACAGTGGTAGGCCTGATCACCGACAACGATTAGACAGCCTATAGGGAGGAGGTCAGAGACCTGGCCATGTGGTGCCAGGATAACAACCTCTTCCTCAACGTGACCAAGACAACGGAGATGATTGTGGACTACAGGAAAAAAAAGAGGACTGAGCACGCCCCCATTCTCATCGACGGGGCTGTAGTGGAACAGGTTGAGAGCTTCATGTTCCTTGGTGTCCACATCACCAATGAACTATCATGGTCCAAACACACCAAGACAGTCGTGAAGAGGGCACGACAAAGCCTATTCCCCCTCAGGAGACTGAAAAGATTTGGCATGGGTCCTCAGATCCTAAAAAAATTATACAGCTGCACCATCGAGAGCATCCGGACTGGTTGCATCACCGCCTGGTATGGCAACTGCTTGGCCTCCGACCGCAAGGCACTACAGAGGGTAGTGCGTACGGCCCAGTACATCACTGGGGCCAAGCTTCCTGCCATGCAGGACCTCTACACCAGGCGGTGTCAGACGAAGGCCCTCAAAATTGTCAAAGACTCCAGCCACCCTAGTCATAGACTGTTCTCTCTGCTACCGCACGGCAAGTGGTACCGGAGTGCCAAGTCTAGGTCCAAAAGACTTCTCAACAGCTTCTACCCCCAAGCCATAAGACTCCTGAATAGCTAATCATGGCTACCCGGACTATTTGCACTGCCCCCCCACCCCATCTTTTTACGCTGCTGCTACTCTGTTAATTATTTATGCATAGTCACTTTAACTCTACCCACATGTACATATTACTTCAACTACCTCAACTAGCCGGTGCCCCCGCACATTGACTCTGCACCGGTACCCCCCTGTATATATAGCCTCCCTACTGTTAGTTTATTTTACTTCTGCTCTTTTTTTCTCAACACTTTTTTGTTGTTTTATTCTACTTTTTTATTAAAAATAAATGCACTGTTGGTTAAGGGCTGTAAGTAAGCATTTCACTGTAATGTCTGCACCTGTTGTATTCGGCGCATGTGGCCAATAAAATGTGATTTGATTTGATTTGATTTAGATTAAGGTTCGGGGAAGGGTTAGCTAACATGCTAAGTAGTTGCAAATTAGCAAATAGTTGCAAAGTAGCTTATTATCTACCGAACACGCAACCACTGGGTTTCTACATATTCACATTATACGGCTACCTTCCACCCTGGTCAATCACCCTCCTTTCATTTATAACTTAAGTAACAGGGACATTTCTAAATGTTTCAACTTCATATTCATCATGTCCAGCACCACTCCAAAATCAACATATGTGAAAATGGTGAGTTTCTGTTTTGTAGTAAAACATATATAGGAAGATAAGTGCTTCCAATGACATCATCAGCTAATTAATAGACAATTAGTATCCAATTAGTAGGCAATGCCTACTCATAAGTGGTTAAAATCACATGATTCACTCCGATGATGTAATTAGAAACACTTATCTTTCTTATTTCAAAACATAGAAACTTGCCATTTTTAAATACAGTATGTTGATGTTGGGGTGGTGCATACGAAGTTTAAAAAAAGAATATGCCCCTTTAAGTAACCTTCTGTCTTATGTAACTATTCCAAATGTAACATATCATACTTAATTTGAGTGTCTTTATTTATGTTTACTATGTAACGTCTTTGAGACCAGGCTGGCTATACAGCATGTAATTCAAGTTAAAAGATGACTTTGCAAAGTCAAAATTGTAATATCAATTTTTTTTGTGGTTACTATTTGTGAAACCAAGCAAAACAGTCAGGAATAGGTCGGAATTGTGAGCATGAGGTGATAGTAAAATCTTAAATATGTGCTCCATAATTTCACTTAGATGAACAGCTATACAACGACAAATAAATGGCAATTTCACACACGTATCAATCAAAGGTATTAAAGGGAATGGAACAGAATAATTACCAGAGAAATGCAAGACAACCATTCCCCTACAGTGGAGATATGCTTCTCTTTAACTCCAGAAGCAGGGCAATTTCCCAGCCCTGTGCAGGTAGAGGAGGGGCTGAGTAAAGATAATGGATGTCAGAATACACCTGAATGATATCAAAGAAATATGATCCTGATGGATTGACCTGATGATCATAGGAGAGTAGTTCAGCATCAAGGTCAGCAGGATGATTTGGACGGTACAGGAGGCTCTCCTCTTCATCAGCTTCCGTCCCTCCTCTTTTTCAGCCTCCAGTAGCGCCCATTGACACAAAGAGGCAGAGTATCATCAACCATGCCACCCTGTACCTCAGGGGTCTGTACTTGAGAAAGACCACAGCTTGGACAACCGCCAGGTAGAGGTCCACACTGGAACTGGGACCATCCCAACTTGACCAAGCCAAAAATGTACCCCCTGACAGAATGAATGATCACGACGTGGTGACAAATAGAGGAGAGTAGAGGCAGTAGAGAAGCTCCATGACAGACTGGTTGATGGTGAAAATCTCCTGGTTCACCTGGACGGAAGGACCACCAGCCACCAGCCACATTTACCAGGTGTTGGTGACCAGGCCCAGGAGGCAGTTGAACACCTCTGTTCCCAGGTAGACTGGCAGACAGGTGGGCCACACCCAGCATCAGGAGTCATGATAGTTTAAACCTGACGGATTTGTGAAAATAGGAGGTTGGTTCCTTCATTGTTCCATATCCTCTGTTCCTTTCGTCTCTGAAGAACAGGAAGAGCTTCGTTCTAAGATAAAGAGGAAGAGAAAATAAACAGAGGAGCGATTATTAGTGGATCTGGAGAGATGTAACACTTAGTGTTAAACAAGTTTTATCATCACAGGAATGAAGCTTAAAAACACAGAGATAGACAATGTTATTATTACAAAATGATAGAATTTGCTGTGGTTTTTCAAGACAAGGTAAGAAATTGAGTTTTCACTGTACCTGCTCTGGCTTGTTCTTATCGGGGAAGAATAAGTGTCTATACCTCAGTCCAGGGTTGGTACCTTCAGTATGCTTTGAAGACTGCTCAAAACAAGATGACACTCATCTAGACTAGCATATATTTGACTAACTTAATTACTTTTAAATTGCCATTCAAATAGCCGAAGTTTACACCAGGTGGATACACCGTTTTTTTGTGTGACCTGTAAGGGCTAGAATGTTGCATAAAGATGACATTGTTAGCCAAGTTAAGACGGTCATCCATAGACAAGTCCCCATATATTTGAACAACATTATGCAATCTAAGTGACAGACAAGGATCTAAGTTCAGAGTAGAACACAACATGAAGAAGACATTACTTAATGCTGAAGCTAAATGAATAGGCCTAATCCCCTATGTAGCACCCCGTCCTAATATTAAATGTACTGTATATGCATTGTTAATAAAACAAACAAACTAATACACTATAATGCTGAACACGGGATGCAGCTTTAATTAACAACAACTCTAATGCTGATGTATCTCACAAAATGCTATTGCTACACGGCACCAAATTAAAACAATCAAAACTATTTATCCAATAAAACAATTCACCATTTATTATACGCCTTTGCCGTGTCTACGTATGTTTGAAACACAGTTGCAGGCACTAAGAAGTTCGGTATTGGCCGATCAATTTTATTTCAATGCACATTTAACACAACAGTTTATCGTCTCCCACAGGCGGCTGGTGGCACGTTAATTAGGGAGGACGGACTCATAGTTTTGTCTGGAATGGAATTAATGGAACGGTATTCACACATCAAACACATGGTTTCCTTGTGTTTGATACCATTCCTTTCACTTCATTAAAGTCATTATTATGAGCCATCCTACCCTAATCAGCCTCCTGTGTCTCATAGTGATAGTTTGTCACAGAAAATCTGTATTTTTAGTGCCCACAACTGGAAGTCTAACGTGTCTCTGTCCCTCTTCGGCATGGCAAACGTCCCTCTCTGTAGAGGTGCAGCAGGGGTGAGACCATGACACTGAAAATGTTAACAATCAGCAACATGGGGAAGACACTGCAGATGATGTCAAGACTGGATGACAGGGTGGCCAAACCAACAACCACCGGGATGGAGCTCGCCAAGATGATCACCAGGTTGGTTAAGACGATCCCAAAAGCTCTCATCTTATGTGGGTCTGTCGTCCCCTGTTTCTTCTCTCCCCCTCTGCCCCCCTCTACCTCTCCTGGACCAGACTGCTTCAGCACATGCAGGATGAAGAAGCAGCAGAAAGAAATCACGGCCACCCCAAGGCAATAGACACTAATGAGAACATAAGCTTCGGTTTTATCATTAACCATCAAATGGATTCCAAAACATGCATAAGCGAGTGACAGCATCCAGACCACTGTTGAACACGCCACCCTGTACCTCCGGAGCCTGTACTTGAGAAAAGCCACAGGTTGGGCCACCGCCAGGTAGCGCTCCACACAGATGCAGCTCTGGATCAGGGGCCTGCAGGTCCAGCAGAGGCTATAGAGGAAATACACAGCCTGTCGTAACATTATAGCATTCGGGATTAATAGGTAGCTGATCACCTCAAGGAGACCCTGGAAACAGAACACCAGCTCCACTGCAAACAGGTTAATAGGGAAGACCTGGGTGGGTTTGAGACCTCCAGAGAGACTTCCATTCAGAGAGAGCCAGAGGCACCAGATCAGGGCTGGCGTCCCCAAGAGGAAGCACAGGGCCTGGGCAGCACCGGATAGTATTGGCACAACATAGCCCTTGTCCAAGCAAACATCCCAGCTGTCAAGGTAAGTGTGGTTTCCTGATGAGTCATTCATCCTTGTGGAACAATATCTGAGCCCACTGAGATATGAGAGAGGGGAGATTACACGATTCATGACTATATGTTTAATATGTTGAAAATACTAATGCAAAATACTGATGCAAACATACATAACAATACATTGATATATACGTAGGTCTACTATTATGTCAGTCAAAACATTGTGTATTGTCTAAGAAAACCATGAAGAGGAAAAATAAAAAATGTATCCCAACATAACATGTTAAAATGTAAAATAACCTACCTTAGTTGTTTTAGTAACTCAGATCTCAGTTTATGTATATTCCTGGTGTTCTCTCCAGCAGAAGTCTGTGTCCAAATCGATGAAACCTCACCTACATGTATGAGTGATTTTAGCCAAAGCTCTCTGTCCTGTGTTCTTCCTAACAAGTCACGTGTTGCATTATTTGCATACACACACACCTGTGTGCATTGATGAATTGAGCACCATTGTGTGATCAGTTTACATCAAGTCATTATCTTGCTAGATATCAGATGACAACGTATCATGACCAAAATACAGATGAACAAATTGCAAATGATGCACACACACACAAACTTTCAACCTGCTCAGGGATTTGCATTTTGGCCTGAGCAGAAAAGGAAGCATCATCACTCATATCACTCAGGACCTGTCTGTCCCCGCCACAGGTTAACCCAGCCACCTGCAACTGCTGATTCTTTCACCTTCCATAATCAAATTATATGGGCTTCAGACCTAGGCAGTATCAG
Source organism: Coregonus clupeaformis (assembly GCF_020615455.1). Classification (NCBI taxonomy): domain Eukaryota; kingdom Metazoa; phylum Chordata; class Actinopteri; order Salmoniformes; family Salmonidae; genus Coregonus; species Coregonus clupeaformis. Next base: position 152,037 of record NW_025534372.1, on the reverse strand, counting down.
TCTGTTGTTTGGATTCTGGATCTCTCTTTAACTGCATAGTACATAAAGTATCGATTTTCACTTACAGGTAAATCATTCATTAAAAAACATGAATTCTACGTTAAAACAAACACCATATCTCAAACAAGTTAAATGTTTTTTATTACATTTATTTATCATGATCTAAAATAGTCACATATCTGTTGTCACGCCCTGGCTCTGGGGACTCTTATATGTTGAGCCAGGCTGTGGATTTTCAATGTGTGATTTTCTATGTTGTATTCTAGTTCGTGTTTTCTATGTTGGCCAGGGTGGTTCCCAATCAGAGGCAGCTGATTCTCGTTGTCTCTGATTGGGAACCATACTTAGGCAGCCTGTTGGCACTAGTTATTTGTGGGATCTTGTTCTGTATAGGTTTGTATTGGTGAACTTTTAGACTTCACGTATCGTTTTGTTGTTGGTGTTAAGTACTCATTAAAAGATGTACGCCTATCACGCTGCGCCTTGGTCTGCCTCTTACAACGTGACAGAAGATCCCACCAAAACAGGACCAAGCAGCGTGTTCTGGAACAAACGCCGGGTAAGGAACAGGAGGTTACTCTAGTGGATGTCCTCCTCGGTTGGGGGAAGATCACGGAGGAGGAGGCCGTCCGCTACCGGAGGGCGATGAGGGAGGATGCCCAGGCAGGAGAGGAGAAGCGGCGCCAACCGGGCCGTCGTCGGACAGGCGAGAGGCAACCCCAATACATTTTTTGGGGGGGCACACGGCATGGACAACGGGGATGCTGGAGGCAGCTACAGGACGTATCGGCGGATTAGGAGAGGAGGCCACCAGGTTTGGGGGGCTGGATGGTAGGTTGGCGGAGCCTAGAGGTAGAGCAGAGCCAACTCCCCGTACTCAGGCTAGGCAGCGTGAGACTGGGCAGGTTCCGAGTTATGCGGAGCTGCGTACTGTGCCGCGAGTGGTCCGGCACAGTCCTGTACGTCCTGTGCTAGCACCACGCACGTGTCGTGCTAAGGTGGGCATGCAGCCAGGACGGAGTGTGCCGGCTCAACGCTCGTGGCCTCCAGTACCCCTCCTCGGTCCCGGATATCCTGCGCCAGTGCCACGTGCTGTAGTGCCAGTACGAGTGCACAGCCCTGTACGTCCTGTGCTGATGCATCACACAGAGTGTGTAGAAATAGGCATTCAGCCAGAACGGGTTGTGTCAGCTCTTTGCTCCAGACCTCCAGTCCGTCTCCACAGCCCGGTCCGGCCTGTTCCTGCTCCCCGCACCAAGCCAGTGGTGCGCTTCCTCAGCCCGGTCCGGCCCGTTCCTGCTCCCCGCACCAAGCCAGTGGTGCGCGTCGTCAGCCCGGTCCGGCCCGTTCCTGCTCCCCGCACCAAGCCAGTGGTGCGCGTCGTCAGCCCGGTCCGGCCCGTTCCTGCTCCCCGCACCAAGCCAGTGGTGTGCGTCGCCAGCCCGGTCCGGCCTGTTCCTGCTCCCCGCACCAAGCCAGTGGTGCGCGTCGTCAGCCCGGTCCGGCACGTTCCTGCTCCCCGCATCAAACCAGTGGTGCGCGTCGCCAGCCCGGTCCGGCCTGTTCCTGCTCCCCGCACCAAGCCAGTGGTGCGCGTCGTCAGTCCGGCACAGCCCATGCCTGTTCCACCGGTGCCTGGTCAGGCACCGGTCAGCTGTTAAACACCGGAGCCTGAGCAATCCGCTCCACCGGTGTCCAGTCCAGCTCCGGCCAGCGGGACCAGACCAGGGGCGCTACGGGGGGGTAGAGAGAGAGTGGTGGTCACGCCCGGAGCCGGATCCGCCTCCGAGGCGGAATGCCCACCCGGCCCCTCCCCTGTTGGGCCCACCCGGCCCCTGCCCTTTGGGGGGCGGGGTACTGTCACGCCCTGGCTCTGGGGACTCTTACATGTTGAGCCAGGGTGTGGATTTTCTATGTGTGATTTTCTATGTTGTATTCTAGTTCGTGTTTTTTATGCTGGCCAGGGTGGTTCCCAATCAGAGGCAGCTGATTCTCGTTGTCTCTGATTGGGAACCATACTTAGGCAGCCTGTTGGCACTAGTTATTTGTGGGATCTTGTTCTGTATAGGTTTGTGTTGGTGAACCTTTAGACTTCACGTATCGTTTTGTTGTTGGTGTTAAGTACTCATTAAAAGATGTACGCCTATCACGCTGCGCCTTGGTCTGCCTCTTACAACGATCGTGACATCTGTAGTGTTAATAATACTATATAGAGTGTTAATGTGTGAAATGTGTAGTTAGTTTTAATAGTATGGTACTATGTTATAATTCTGTAATAAAGTAGTATTATGTAGGCTAGTAAGTTGTAGCTTGTCATTCAGTTATGGTAATGTAAACGTCATAATTCAAAGGATCCCCAAAACACTAACATGTTGATTAAAATCTATTTTCTTTGTGTGTCTGTGTGTAGTTTTCTTTTAAAACACAAAAATATTGAAGATCAGAATCTACTCCAGAATTAGGCCTTACTCCTACAGAGGCAGTTACAACAGCTAAAAGACAATGTTGGCTGTCATGCAAATAGCTAATGAAATCATTAGGCAGGTCCGATGTTTATGGTAGCTAATCGGTTTTTCTAGTGCCAAGACGTGTGCATTCATCACTGAAGGGTGATACATATTTGATGACACGCTGTACTCATAAATGGCAGACAGAAAGGGTCATGTAGGATTTTTATTCAACACTACTTTTATAGCATACAGCAACACATTTCAATATAGAACAACACTCAAAAGTAGAGAAGCAACTGCTATACCAACCTGGACTCAGGGGTAGACATAACATAGTAAGTAAATCTATCTCCCTCCATTTAGTATGATATGTTGCGTTTCGCATGGTATGTATTAATTTGTGGATGTCCATCATCCATTTTGTATTTAATGTTACGAATTACAATTTTCTATGATATGTTACGAATTAAAATGCATATGATATGATACCATTTGCAATTCGTGCAATATGTTACTAATTTGCAATTTGTATGATATGTAAAGAATTCAAATTTGTTGTTGTTAACGTTGGTTAGGTGGCTAACGCTAACGTTAGCTAGTCTAGGGGTTAGAGGTTAAGGTTATCTAACACACTAAGTAGTTGCAAAGTAGCTAAAAAGTAGTAAGTAGTTGCAAAGTTGTTTATTTGTTAAAATGCTAAAGTTGTCTGTGATGAGATCTGAAAAAACAAACTTTGGGTTGCTAGAATCGAACAAGCAACCTTTAGGTCATTTTAGGGTTAGGTTTAAGGTTAGAGTTAGGGGTTAAGTTTAGGTTTATGGTTAGGAGTTAGATTAAGGTTAGGGGAAGGGTTAGCTAACATGCTAAGTAGTTGCAAAGTAGCAAGTAGTTGCAAAGTTGCTTATTATCTACCGAACACGCAACCACTGGGTTTCTACATATTCACATTATACTGCTACCTTCCACCCTGGTCAATCACCCTCCTTTCATTTATGACTTAAGTAACATGGAAATATCTAAATGTTTCAACTTCATAATCATCATCTCCAGCACCACCCCAAAATCAACATATGTGAAAATTGTGTTTTTGTTTTGTTGTAAAAAATATATAGGAAAATATGTGCTTCCAATGACATCATCGGCTAATTAATAGACAATTAGTATCCAATTAGTAGGCAATGCCTACTCATAAGTGGTTAAAATCACGATTCACTCCGATGATGTAATTAGAAACACTTATCTTTCTTATTACAAAACATAGAAACTCGCCATTTTTAAATACAGTATGTTGATGTTGGGGTGGTGCTGGAGATAATGCATACGAAGTAAAAAAAAAAATATATATGTTCCTTTAAGTAACCTTCTGTCTTATGTAACTATACCAAATGTAACATATCATACTAATTTGAGTGTCTTTATTTATGTTTACTATGTTACGTATAGTCTATGAGACCAGGCTGGCTATTCAGCATGTAATTCAAGTTAAACGATGACTTTGCAAAGTCAAAATTGTAGTATCTATTTTTTTGTGGTTGCATTTTGTGAAACCAAGTAAAACAGTCAGGAATAGGTCGGAATTGTGAGCATGAGGTGATCGTAAAATCTTAAACATGTGCTCCATAATTTCACTTAGATTAACAGCTATACAACGACAAATAAATGGCAATTTCACACACGCATCAATCAAAGGGATTAAAGGGAATGGTACAGATGATAACCAGAGAAATGACAACCATTCCCGTACAGTGGAGTTATGCTTCTCTTTAACTCCAGAAGAAGGGAAATTTCCCAGCCCTGCACAGGTAGAGGAGGGTCTGAGTAAAGATAATGGATGTCAGAATACACTTGAATGATATCAAAGAAATATGATCCTGATGGATTTACCTGATGATCGTAGGAGAGTAGTTCAGCCTCAAGGTCAGCAGGATGATCTGGACGGTACAGGAGGCTCTCCTCTTCATCAGGTTCCCTCCCTCCTCTGTTTCACCCTTTCTCTCCTTCCCTCTATTCCCTTGACTGGACCTGCTCAGCACGCTCAGTATGAAGACACTGCAGAACACATCGACGAACAGAACTGCAACGAAGATAACAGCGTTAAATTCGATCGCGCCTCAGGTAGCATCCATTGACACAAAGAGGCAGAGTGTCATCAACCATGCCATGATCACACATGCCACCCTGTACCTCAGGGGACTGGAAAAATACAGATGCAATATACTGATGCAAATATACATAAAAATACTTTTATATACGTAAGTCTACTGTTTTGTTAGTCAAACCATTGTTTATTCTCCCAGAAAGTCTGAATGAAAACATGAAGAGGAGATATAAAACAGTTAGCCTGAGATAACATACTCAGTGATGTAACATTTTTAATTAACCTACCCTAGTTATTTTGGGAACTCGGACCTTGCTTTGCGATATTTGTTGTTCTCTCTCCTGCAGAAGTCTGTGTCCAACCCGATGGTACAACACCTAAATGTATGAGTGATTTAAGCCAAAGCTCTCCGTTCTGTGTTCTCCCTAACAAGTCACGTCTTGTGTTATTTACATACAAACACCTTTGGGCAGTGATTAATTGAGGGCCATTGCACTTTATTTGACTAGACATCAAAACATATCATGAAGGAGTATAACACAGATTAACAAGATGCATATGCTTGAACTAACGAACACACGCACACACACACACACACACACACACACACACACACACACACACACACACACACACACACACACACACACACACACACACACACACACACACACACAAACACAAACAGACAGAGAAACAGACACACACATGCAAATTCAATTTCAAACTGCTCAGGAATTTGCATTTAGGCCTGAGCAGAAATGGAAGCATCATCACTGACATCACTCAGCATCTGTCTGTCCCAGCCACAGGTTAGCCCAGCCACCTGCAAGACCTGACTCTTTCACCTTCCATAGTGAAATCATATGGGCTTCAGATATGGGGCGGCAGGTAGCTTAGTGGTTAAGAGCGTTGTGCCAGTAACCGAAAGGTTGCTGGTTCTAATCCCCGAGCCAACTAGGTGAAAAATCTGTAGATGTGCCCTTGATCAATTGCTCCTGTAAGTCGCTCTGGATAAGAGCGTCTGCTAAATGACCAATTTATTTATTTATAGATATACACAATATTAGTCTGTTTGGATTCCAGATCTCTCTAATTGCATTTTGTAATTTTCATTTTTACACTTTTTTTTATTTTTATTTACACTTACAGGTAAATCATTTGTGATATCTTCATTTACAAAAAAGACATTCTATGTTTAAACACACATAATTTCTCAAACAAGTGAAAATATTTTTTCTTTAATGTATTTATCATGATCTAGAATAGAAACATATCTGTAGTGTTAATAATACTACAGTGCTAATACTATGTATGTAGAGGGTAGTGTTGGGGAATAGTGAACTACATGTAGTACATATAGTAACAACATTTTTCAGTAGCTTGGTGGAAGGTTAACTTCAAATCTTGGTAGTGTTTTCAGTATTTAGGATAGCTTTATTGTAGCTTAACTTCTTCCAGTGTTAAGTAATTGACAGCTTGATAAACTATGTTTTCAGATTAGCTTCCCCAACACTGGTAGAAAGTTAAAGTGTGAAATGTGTAGTTAGTTTTCATAGTTTGCTAGTCTGTTATAATTAGATAATACATTAATATTATATAGACTAGTAAGTAGTAGCTTGTCCTTCAGTCTGTGTTTTTAGACACGAATAATGAGTTACCAGTAGAAAGACATAATGTTTGAGATTCTGACATTCAGGGCCCTGGGTCTGAGCCCCTCCCCTCACCTGGGTCCTGGGCTAACAGACGGGTCGCCCCCAGGTGGTGAAGGTAGGCAACAACACCTCCGCTACGCTGATCCTCAACACGGTGGCCCCACAGGGGTGCGTGCTCAGCCCCCTCCTGTACTCCCTGTTCACCCATGACTGCGTGGCTACAGGGAGGAGATGGGAGCCCTGGTGGAGTGGTGACAGGAAAATAAGAATAATCTCAACGTCAAAAACACTAAGGAGCTGATCGTCGACTACAGAAAGAACGCCCCAATCCACATCGACAGGGCTGCAGTGGAGATGGTCAAAAGCTTCAAGTTCTTCAGCATGCACATCACTGACAACCTGACAGCGTGGTAAAGAATGGCGAAACAGTGCCTCGTCAACCTCAGAAGGCTGAGGAAATTTGTCTTGGCCCCTAAGACCCTCATACATTTCTACAAATGCACCACGAAAGCATTCTGTTGGGCGGTATCACCGCTTGGTACGCAACTGCACCGCCCGCAACCACAGAGCTCTCCAGAGCGTGGTGTGGTCAGCGCAATGCACACTGCCTGCCCTGCAGGACATCTACAGCTCCCAGTGTCCCAGGAAGGCAAAGAAGTTCATCAAGGACCTTACCCACTCGAGCCACGACCTGTTCACCCCACTACCATTTAGAAGGTGGAGAGAGTACAGGTGCATCAAAGCTGGGGAAAACAGCTTCTATCTCCAGGCCATCAGACAGTTAAACAGTCATCACTAGTTGGCTACCACCCCATACTGTGCCCTTAACCTTAGAGACTGCTGCCCTATATACATAGTCATTGAACACTAGTTTGGTTTGGATTACATTTATGCCAGTAAATCATGCCCCCTTTTTCCAAGCTCCACGTGCAAATAGTCCCTCCGCCCACTTCACCTCCCTTCATTGAATGGCGCTCTGAAGCTAAACTATAGATTGCTGGTTATGTAATTGGTCATGTATGTTTTGATGATCATTATCACTGTCATCGCTAGCATAGCTGACATGTTATTGTCTATATCACCAAATTGAACACTTATGGGAGATTCTGGAGCTGTGCCTAAGACAGTATTTTTCAACCACTATCAACCAAACACCAAAGGATAGAATTTCTTGTGGAAGAATGGTGTCACATCGCTCCAATAGAGTTCAGACACTTCTAGAACCTATGCCAATGTGCATTCTGGCTCATGGTGGCCCTACGTCCTACTAAGACTTTATGTCTGTGTTTCCTTTATTTTGGCAATTACCTGTAGATCCACAAGTTATTGTCTATAGCATGCAAAAAAAATCTCCTAGTTACTTTTGGAGCTTGTTCTATAATACAGACGTGGGTGATTTCTGTCCCAGGTAGTTGCAAAAATCTGCTAACTTTCCCAACGTTCCCTGGTTTTCCATAAAACCTGTTTGGAAATCTGGAATCCTCCAACCAAGTTACTGAATTTATGAAACCCTAGTCCCAGGGGAATAAACTAAACAGGGGACTAAATTGTGTGCGTGTTTTTATTCATGCCTATCACAATTATCTCAATTAACTCATTGTGGTGTTCGATTTAGACGACCACAGAGCCCCACAGTGGAGGTGTCATACTACCCATAAAACCTAGAGCCCCTGAGGACAATGAGGGCTACATGCTTACGGTCTCCACAGAGGACGTATGTAAGTCATTCAAGCGTGTTAACATTTGCAAGGCTGACGGCCCAGACGGTATACCTAGCCACGCCCTCAGAGCATGTGCAGACTAGCTAGCTGCTGTGTTTTCTGACATTTTCATTTAAATCTCTCTCTAGCTCAAGATGTCCACTATCATCCCCTTGCCCAAGAAAGGGAAAGTAAGTGTTCTACAGGAGCGCCATCGAGAGCATACTGCCGGGCTGCATCACGGCCTGGTAAGGCAACTCCACCGCTGCTGACTGCAAGGCTCTGCGGAGGGTGATACACTCAGCCGAATGCACCATTGGGTGCTCACTGCCTGCCCTCCAGGACAACTACAACACCTCAGACACTTCTCTTTTTTTTACCTGCAATTTTGGAGCTCGGAGCATCAGAATTTCACTGTACCCTGAGATTACATCTGTGACCCTGTACTTGTGACTAATAAACCCATCTGTCTGTCTGTCCGTCCGTCCGTCCGTCCGTCCGTCGATACATTCAGTAACAACATAGGAATATTCATGTAAGGGTGCAACATAACACAATTACTGTTGTTGTTCAGGAGATCCAAAAAAAAATTGCGTCAGGTGGGCATCATTTGGAAGCTTATTGTATTGCCAACATGACTAGCTAAATTATATGACCTTACCGTGATAGGCTTTCACACGACACTTTAAATTCAAACAGATTGTCATTTTAGTGCCCATAGAATGGAGTCATGAGTGCATTCAGGTGCATGTTCCGTGGTCAATTTTCTTCACAGTGCTCCTTCTATTCAGAACAACCCAGGGTATGACGCCATGTCATCCTTGTAATTGTACATCAAATATAAAACATGGATACAGTAAATTACATGAGTTGTGTAATATGGAAATGTAACGTGTACTTTTGGACTCATGGGTTTATTGTTTGATTGTATGACATCAAAGCAGTATTTATTATAATCCTCAACGTCTCATCTTTCAAAACACATCGAGTCCTCCTGATTGACAGCATTCCCCCGTCTCAGACTACAAATGTAGCCCAATTAGCAGGAGGGATGGGGGCATCTTGTTGTTGCTTTTGATGCTTACATTTACAACGACTTTTCAGTTGAATCCTGTATAGCTATGTAAATCAGAGACCATGAGCCTGGCCTGAGATCTGACGTCATGTATAGCATGTTTCCTGTATAGCCACTGCTTTCCAATTCATGCACTTCTTAATGAACCAACTTTCAGCCATTTTCAACCCGTATACAGGCTATGAGTGTAAAGAGCTACATACATGCATAAGGAGTTGCCAGTAGATAGAGAGACAAGCATCAGGTTTGCAACACTGACAACCAAATCCTCTAGAGTTCCAATGATCCCAAGAAAACATTAACAATTTGAGTAAAATCGTTTTTCATGGTGTCAGTGTGTGTGTAGTTTTATTTTAAAGCACAAAAATATTGTTGATCAGTATCAACTCCAGAACTAGGCCTATCTCCTAAACAGGCAGTTACAACAGCTAAAATACAATAGCCAATGAAAACATTAGCCAGGTCCCGATATTCTTGGAAGCTAATGTTTTTTTCTGGAAGGCCCTGTCTGGGTTTGTGTGTTTTGTAATGGTTATATAATTAACCAAGACAGGTGCATTCATCACTGAAGGGGGATACATATTTGATGACATGCTGTAATCATAAGTGACAGGCGGACAGGGAACTGAACTGTTTTTGATTAGCTTTATTCCACAATTGTTTTGAAACAAACAGTACCTGTCAAACGTTTGGACAAACCTATGCATTCAAAGTTGCTATTTTGTAGAACTATGAAATAACACATATGGAATCATGTAGTAACCCAAAAAGTATAAATATATTCTATATTTGAGATTCCTCAAATAGCCACCCTTTGCCTTGATGACAGCTTTGCAAGCTCTTGACATTCTCTCAACCAGCTTCATCTGGAATGCTTTTCCAACAGTCTTGAACGAGTTCCCACATATGCTGAACACTTGTTGGCTGCTTTTCCTTCACTCTGCCGTCCAACTCATCCCAAACCATCTCAACTGAGATGAGGTCGGGGGATTGTGGAGGCCAAGTCATCTGATGCACTACTCCTTCACTCTCCTTCTTGGTAAAATAGCCCTTACACAGCCTGGAGGTGTGTTGGGTCATTGTCCTGTTGAAAAACAAATTATAGTCCCACTAAGCCCAAACCAGATGGGATGGCGTATCGCTGCAGAACGCTTTGGTAGCCATGCTGTTTAAATGTGCCTTGAATTCTAAATAAATCACAGACAGTGTCACCAGCAAAGCACCCCCACACCATAACACCTCCTTCTCCATGCTTTACAGTGGGAACTACACATATATAGAACCTGGAATCCCCTCAACATATCTACAAGCGTTGCCCCTTCATAGCCACCAGTCCAGCAGCGGTGTGTACAGGACATCAGCTTTTTGTTGTTTGAAGGTATAGGGTGGCTATGTTTCTGTGATCAGAGAGTGAGGATGCAGTAGAGCAGGGGTGTCAAACTCATTTTAGCTCAGGGGCCACATGGAGGAAAATCTATTCCCAAGTGGGCCGGACCGGAAAAATCATGGTATATATAACTTAAAAACAACAACTTCAGATTGTTTTCTTTGTTTTAATACGATCAACATACAACATAAAGCTGGAGCCTGAGGACAGTGTGTCCAAAATAGTACAAGCACAACATCACTATTAATCATAAAACACGTCAAGTTTATTTGAAAATTCTAAAGAAAAAGAACACAAACACACAATGCCTCAGTGATTAACAGAACTGTTTCACAGATCACAGAACTATATCAGGGGGTCATTTCTCAGGCAGAAATGTAGATAAAAAGAATGAAATCCTGTTCCCCAAACAAGTGCAAGAACCACAGAGTCAAGAATAGGTTAAATATACAAATAAAATAAAACCAATTAAAAACAATAGCACATCAACATAAAAACATATAAACATAAAGCTGGAGCCTGAGGACAGTGTGTCCAAAAGCACAACATCACTATTAATCATAAAACACCTCAAGTTATTTGAAAGTTCTGAGGACAAAGAACACACAAACACACAATGCCTCAGTGATTCACAGAAGTATATCACAGATCACAGAACTATATCAGGGTGTCTCATGTAGCACTTTACGTGGGGTTGCATAGTTTATTTGACTCCTGATACCTGGCATCTTTTAGCTTTCACCAGCGCATCAATATCAGGCGTCACATCCTGAGTGGCAGCCAACTTCAGGATGTGATTAAAGTGCTTGTGCGTGAGCCTTGAGCGCAGCTTTGTTTTATTTATGCTCATTACAGAGAAAACTTGCTCACAAAGATATGTGGTTCCAAACATGCACACCAGTTTTGCAGCGAGGGCTGTCAAGTTGGGGTAACCTGGCAAGAGATTCTGATTAAATGTGTCCAAGCCAGCTGCGGCAAATTTGCCCTTCAAATCAGAGTCACACTGCAAGTCTATTATTTCAAGTTAGATGTGGTCCTCTGTAGCCCAGCTGGTAGAGCACGGCGCTTGTAACGCCAAGGTAGTGGGTTTGATCCCCGGGACCACCCATACACAAAAAATAAAAATGTGGCATATTATTATTATGCTGATGGGCAGATCAGAGGGATTCACGGTGAATGGCTAGCAAAAAACGTTGAAGTCTTTCTCCAGTTCACCAAAAATCTGAAAGCGTTGCTCAAACTCCTGTAACAGTCCCGTTATTTTATCTTTGAACCGCTTCATGTCTGCCACATGTTGGGTCGCGCACACATATCTCAGACAGGGGAAGTGAGCTGCATCACCACCGGCAAGTTGCGTCTCCCACAATGACAGCTTCAACTTCAAAGAACGTATGCTGTCATAATACTGCGTGACAACTTTGTTGCGCCCTTGCAGCTGTTTGTTCAAGTTATTCAGGTGCTCTGTAACATCCACCATAAATGCAAGGTCCTGCATCCATTCTGCGGAATGGAATTCTAACACTGTTCAATTTCTTCTCGTAAATCAAAGAAACGCCTCAGCACCTCGGCTTAACCATCTTACCTCAGTGTGGTATGGCAGGCCATAGATGTGGTCTTTCTCTCTGAGAAGGCTGTCAAACTGACGGTGATTCAGGCTTCTGGATCGGATGAAATTAACAGTTTGGATGACCACCTTCATGACGTTATCCATCTTTAATGACTTGCAACACAAAGCCTCCTGGTGCAAAATACAGTGAAAAGTCAAAAAATCACGTCCTCCATTTGCAGATTGCACTTTCTCTCTGAACTTTGTCACAACGCCTGCTTTTTTCCCGATCATTGAGGGCGCACCATCTGTAGCCAGGCTGACAGCGCGGGACCAGTCCACTCCGACCCTGTCCAGCGCGCCGACGAGTGCGGTAAAAATATCAGCTGCTGTCGTTGTATCTGTCACCGGCACCAACTCCACGAACTCCTCGGTGACGGTCAATGTGTCATCAACTCCGCGGATGAAAATGGCCAGTTGTGCAACATCTGTAATGTCCGGTGCTTTTCATCAATTGCAAACCGAAAACGCAATAAATGACTTTACTTTTGCTTCAACTGGCTGTCCAAATCCACTGAAAGATCGGAAATCCTGTCTGCAACTGTGTGTCTTGTCAGGCTGATATTTACAAAAGCCTGACGCTTTTCAGGGCACACAATCTCAGCTGCCTTCATCATGCATGTTTTTACAAATTCACCCTCACTAAATGGTTTTGAAGCCACTGCGATTTCATTAGCAATGAGGTAGCTAGCTTTCACTGCAGCGTCACTGATGTCTCGGCTGTGAGTAAACACAGACTTGACCTACTTGCTCTGCCCCGGTATAAACAGTTTGCTTGCTTAACACAATTGCTATTGCGCTATCCAGTGGACGCAATTGGAACAGCAGTTTATTTTATTGAAAAATTGCAGCGCATTTTTATACTTTACAAAATCATCTCGCGGGCCGGATTAAACCCATTTGCGGGCCTGATGCGGCCCGCTGGCCGGACGTTTGACACCCCTGCAGTAGAGGGTCTAGAGTGGTCTGGGTAGGTTCCCTGTACAAAGCTTACACACAAGGTCAGCATTGGGTATTTATTAGGTTTCATAGAGCTCTGTATCGGTTGTATTTTAGTCTCAACAGAGCTCTGTAACACAGCTGGGTGCTGAGTGAGTCTGAAAGTGAGGGAGGGAGGGAGGGAGGGACAGGAGACAGGAGAGAGAAACAGAGTGGAGACAGTTGTGGGTGAGGAAACATGCGACAAAAAGGATGACGTACAGAAGATGAGCAAACTGAGTGACATAGTGAGAAATGAGAAAGAGGGGGGGAGAAAGAGGGAGTGAACAAGTGCCAGTGAGACAGGGACATTAACAGAGAGAGCAAGAGAGACCAAGCAAGCAAGCGGGACGAACAGCGAACCATGGCCACTTCAACATGAACTGCTTCGGTTGCACATGGATGTTTCTCAACGGTAATGTTCCAGACGGAAATCTCTCTTCTCCAACCATGAATTAACATTGCTTGTTCTTATTTTACCTCTTTGTTCTAGTTCTCCACAGAGGCCGGACAATTCACCCACAGCAACACAAACCTGTGTTCCCGAATACTCTAATTCTGTCTCAAGATTCTAAAGACTCAAGATTCTGAAGACTGTTTATTGGACCTGTCCTGGATCGGCCTGTAGTCATTATTGAACCGTGTTAACTGGACCTTTCCTGGAGTGGCCTCTAGTCATTACAGAACAGTGTTAAATGGACCTGTCCTGGATCAGCCTGTAGTCATTATAGAACAGTGTTAACTGGACCTGTCCTGGATCGGCCTGTAGTCATTATAGACCAGTATTAACTGGACCTGTCCTGGATCAGCCTGTAGTCATTATAGACCAGTGTTAACTGGACCTGTCCTGGATCAGCCTGTAGTCATTATAGAACAGTGTTAACTGGACCTGTCCTGGATCGGCCTGTAGTCATTATAGAACAGTGTTAACTGGACCTGTCCTGGATCGGCCTGTAGTCATTATAGACCAGTATTAACTGGACCTGTCCTGGATCAGCCTGTAGTCATAATAGAACAGTGTTAGCTGGACCTGTCCTGGATCAGCCTGTAGTCATTATAGACAAGTGTTAACTGCAGCTTTTCACTGGGATCTGGTCCCATCGTTCTGTGAGTCCCAGACAGTCCGGCCGCAGGCCAGGAGATGCAAAATAACCATAAGAAGAACCGAGTCCAGAACATGGGCCAGCAGCAGAGAGCTCCAGCCTGTACAACCTTGACCAAACCAGGCAACAAGTGAGTCGGGGGTTAGGAGTCAGTGGTCAGAGGGTATAGTACAACGGGTGAAGGGTAAGGGGACTCAGGGTCAAATGGGTGCATGGTAAAGGGATCTGGAGTAAAAATAATAATAATGCAGTCATGTGTTTGCTTTAGGTGTGTGTAAATGTGTTTGTTGTGGGGTTGTATTTGTGCTAAATACCAACACAGCTTATTAGATGGCCTTCTATCATGTTTGTTTGTGGTCTAGAATGAAACACTACCAGTACTACTTTACCTTTATTGCTACCTCTACTACCAATCACAACGGGTACTTCTTTCATTTCTGATCCTTGAAAGAATGAAGTTTGCACAGTTGCTAATAAAATAATTGAATGTTTAATACAGTGACGCGGCTAACAGTGCCGGCATACTGTCACTCAACTAGTAATAAAATACTCTGACTTTAAGACTGTGGAAGTGCAATGTTGTAACTCAACTTCTGTGCTAGTGCAATGCTGTAGCTCAACTACAAATGTTTATTTGCTTTTCTGAAGGTTCTTGAGTCTTATCTCCTTGGTGTTTCATGATTGCCGGTAAACTGTAAAGAAATGTATTTTACCAGTTCTTTCCTGTCTTGTTAGAGCAGCCAAATATGACACAGAAATGGACAACGATGATGAATGAAGAAGTTTTAGGCACTGTTGTCTTGCAGCTTGGGGTAACGCTCTGCTGTTTTTGAATGAAGAATTGATGCGGTGGTCTTCCAACATGGCCACCAGGAGGCGTTGTATGTCACCTGGCAACCCTATATAAGCTTTGGAACTTGGGGAATCACTCAGCTTTTACAGTCGTTTTAAGAAAACTACAGTAAAAATGGTCATCCATGCATAACTGACCAAATTGTGAAAGACAAGCATTGTAATTTTGAATTCCGTAAAGTGAGTGTGGAAAAGGTGAAAATAATATTGTTGTCTGTCAACAATGACAAGAAACCTGACAACTTGGATGGAAATTTACTGAGGATGATAGCGGACTATATTGCCACTCCTATTTGCCATCTCTTCAATCTAAGCCTATAGGAAAGGTTGTGCCCTCAGGCCTGGAAGGACGCAAAAGTCATTCCGCTACCCAGGAATAGCAAAGCACCCTTTACTGGCCCAAACAGCTTCCCAGCCTGTTACCAACCCTCAGCAAAGTTTTGTAAAAAATTGTGTTTGACCAGATACAATGCTATTTCACAGTAAACAAATTAACAACTGACTTTCAGCACGTTTGTAAGGAAGGGCACTTATCATATATGACACTTACACAAGTGACTGCCCAGTCATATGGTCAAGTGCCACAAAGAGATAAATGACAGTTAGCCCAGAACAGAGCAGCATGGCTGAACCTGAAATGTACACAGAGAGCTTACATCCATGACATGCTTGTCAATCTCTCCTTGCTCAAAGTAGAGGAGTGATTGACTGCATCACTACTTATCTCTGTGAGAAGTATTGACATGTTGAAAGCCTTGAGTTCTCTGTTAAAATGACTGGCACACAGCTCAGATACCCATGCATACCCCACAAGACATGCCATCAGGGGTCTCTTCACAGTCCCCAAGTAAAGTACAGACTCTGGAAAATGCACAGTACTACACAGAGCCATTAAACATTTTTGTATTGTAGATATGTAGAGGTGTAAAAATGTTATATGATGTACTGTTTTATCTTTTGTTTTATATGTGATGTATGTGCCTTAATGTGTTCGGATCAAGGGAAGAGTAGCTGCTGCCAAGGCAAAAAGGGGATCCCTAATAAATACAAATACAAATACAAATACTACATTGAAATCTATTCCACATCAAGTAACTCATGCAAGCAGTAAAATCAGATTTAAAAAACAGATATAACTACACCATATGGAACAAAGCGGACAAACACACACACACACACACACACACACACACACACACACACACACACACACACACCTGCATACGCACACACACGCTAGCACACACACACAACTATGTGTGGTGGGATTATAAATGTTGTATTATAGATATGTTGTGTAATAATGTTAAATGCACTGTTTTATTTTAATTTTAGTTTTATCCTTAATTTGTTTGGACCGCAGGAAGAGTAGCTGCTGCCTTGGCAACAACTTGTGGGGATATTTAATTTAAAAAACTCATACAACCACATCATTTGCACTTCCCAAAAACAGGTTGAGTAAAATATGTTTTCAATGGTTCAGTCTGTGTGTATAGTTTTCTTTTAAAACACAACAATATTGAAGGTCCAGAATTAGGACTATATCCTTAACAGAGGCAGTTACATCAGCTAAAAGACTATGTTGGCTGTCATGCAAATAGCTAATGAAAACATCAGGCAGTTTCCCGATGCTCTTGAAAGTTAATGGGTTTTCCAGTGGCCCGGTCTGGGTTTCCATGTTTCCTAAAGGTGATACAATTAGCCAAGACAGGTGCATTTATCACTGAATGGGCATACATATTTGATGACATGCTGTAATCACAAGTGACAGACAGGGACCTGAACTGTTGAATCAATTAGATTAGCTTTATTCCACACTTCTTTTAAAACATACAGCAATACAATTCTATATAGAACATCACTAAAAAGTATTTAAACAACTGTTTTACAGGATGAAATACAAGTTAAAAGATTATTTTGATTAGTATATCAATTATTTTGGGGGGTTACATTTTGTTAGCAATAGGTTGGAATTGTGAGAATGTGTCAACAAGCCGTGCTAGAACTCCGGTCTCAGATGTGGAGAGCTGGGGGTAATACCCCTTAGCCACAGAGGAGGTGTAGTAGGACCCAAATGAAACACCCAAGGCAATACTCCAGGCCAGTAGATTTAATGTAAAAACAAAGGTTCTTCGCCATTCACAAATAGTCCAACAAAAGTTCTTCTCAGAAAGAGGTATGTTAACAAAACAGGAGGCAAAACAAAATAACTCCACGAGGGGAGAAAAACAAACTAAAGATAACTTAGAAAACCTTACTTGGAAAGACACGGTGGAACAAAGCAGGAGACACATAGCCAGGACTCAATAACCAAGTGAGAAACAAGGGGAAAACACACAGCTAAAATACACAAGGGGAAACAAGGCACAGGTGACCTGGATCAAGCTAATTAGGACACACGAGGAAGAACTAAGGCAGAGGGGAACACAGATGACCTCTAGAGGCCCGGAGACAAACAGGAGGCAGGAAGCTGACAGGACCCCCTCCTCTAGGAACGACTCCTGACGTTCCTTCCAGAACACCCCGGCCCCAGGGTGCGAAAATCTCGGATCAAACCTGGGTCCAGGATGTCCCTGGCTGGAACCCAGGAGCGCTCCTCTGGCCCGTAGCCCTCCCAGTCCACCAGATACTGCAGAGAGTTCTGGACCCTCCGGGAGTCCAGTATCCGGCGGACTGTGTAGGCTGGCTGGCCGTCAATGATCCTGGGAGGTGGCGGGGGTCTGCGTGGGGGGGCAAAAGGAGAAGACAAGACAGGTTTAAGGAGTGAAACATGGAAAGTGAGGTTAACTCTAAGGGAGCGAGGCAGAACCAAACGATACGAAACAGGGTTAACCTTTCTAGCAATGCGGAAAGGGCCGATGTATCTCTGGGAAAGCTTCTTGGATTCGACCCGGAGGGGCAGGTTCTTAGTGGCCAACCAAACTCTCTGACCAGCTCGGAAACTAGGGCCGTCCCGGCGGTGTCGATTAGCCTGACTTTGGTATCTCTGGGAGGTCCGAAGGAGGATACACCTGGCCTTCTTCCAGGTCCGCCTACAGCGTTGGACAAAGCGCTGGGCCGAGGGAACACCAACTTGCGCCTCTTCCTCTGGAAATAATGGAGGGTTGTAACCGAACTGGCATTCGAATGGGGACAATCCGGTGGCTGAAGACTGGAGGGTGTTGTGGGCATATTCAGCCCAAATGATATAGGTGGCCCAAGACGTGGGATTACTGGCCGCCATACACCGCAGGGTGGTCTCCAGATCCTGATTAATCCGTTCCGTTTGGCCATTAGACTCTGGATGGAACCCTGACGATAGGCTGGCTGTGGCCCCAATAAGCCTGCAGAAGGCCCCCCAAAACCGGGACGAGAATTGGGGACCTCGGTCAGAGACCACGTCCAGGGGAATGCCAAATATCCGGAAGACATGGTTCATGAGGAGCTCAGCAGTCTCCTTAGCCGAGGGCAGCTTGGGCAGGGGAATAAACCGGGCAGCCTTAGAGAACCGGTCAACGATCACTAGGATGACGGTGTTGCCCTGGGATGGAGGAAGTCCCGTAACAAAGTCCAGAGAAAGGTGTGACCATGGCCTTCGAGGAATAGGTAAGGGATGGAGCAGTCCCTGGGGTCGCTGGCGCGTCGACTTTCCCTGGTTGCACACCGGGCAGGCCTCAACATAGACCTGCACGTCCTTTTTGATGGACGGCCACCAAAACCGCCGTCGGAGGAATTCCAGTGTGCGAGCACTGCCTGGATGGCATGTCAAGGGCGACTCATGACCCCACTGCAAGACGCGGGCCCGAACAGAGAGAGGAACGTACAGGCGACCGGCAGGACCACCGCCTGGATCGGGCTCATGGACAAGGGCTTCTCGTACCCCTCTTTCTAGTTCCCACTGAAGAGGTGCGACGATCCTAGACCTCGGAATAATCGATGCCAAGGGCTTCTCTTGTACCTCGGGAGAATAGGCTCGAGACAGGGCATCCGGCTTGACGTTCTTGGTGCCAGGTCGGTAAGACAGGAGGAACTGGAATCGATTAAAGAAAAGGGACCATCGTGCTTGCCGAGGGTTCATCCGCTTAGCCTGTTGGAGATATTCCAGGTTCTTGTGGTCTGTGAGAACCTGGAACGGGTGCTGAGCCCCCTCAAGCCAATGGCGCCACTCTTCCAAGGCCAGTTTTACTGCAAGCAACTCTAGATCCCCCACGTGGTAGTTGCGCTCGGCCTCAGACAGGCGGCGAGACATGAAGGCACAAGGGTGTAATCTCCCATCCTCACCCCTCTGTGACAGGACGGCTCCCACCCCCACCTCTGAGGCGTCCACCTCCACCACGAAAGGTCTTTCTGGGTCAGGAGTCACCAGAATCGGAGCAGACGTGAAGCGGCGCTTGAGATCCTCGAAGGCCCCTGCTGCTTCGGACCCCAGTGAACCTTGGTCCCTCCTCCCTTGGTAAGCGTCGTCAAGGGGGCTACCACTGAGCTGAAATTCTTGATGAACTTCCGATAGAAGTTAGAAAAGCCAATGAACCGTTGAACCTCCTTGACCGTGGCAGGTGTGGGCCAGCTGCGGACCGCTTCGACCTTCTTGGGATCCATCTCTAGGTGCCCGGGAGTGACAATAAACCTGAGAAACTGAGTCTGAGAAACATGAAATTCACACTTCTCAGGTTTAACATAGAGGTGATTGTCAAGGAGCCTCTGGAGAACCCGGCTAACATGCCCCTCATGCTCCTTCAGTGACCTCGAGAAGATGAGGATATCGTCCAGGTACACGAAGACGAACAGATTAAGCATATCCCGGAGAACATCATTAATCAGGGCTTGGAATACTGCGGGGGCATTGGTGAGCCCGAACGGCATCACCCGATATTCATAGTGCCCCGTGGGCGTGTTGAACGCCGTCTTCCATTCGTCACCTTGCCGGATCCGCACGAGATGGTAAGCATTGCGGAGATCCAGTTTAGAAAAAATGGAAGCCCCTTGAAGCAGCTCAAAAGCAGTGGCCATGAGAGGAAGAGGATATCGATTCCGAACCGTGATCTTGTTGAGTCCCCGGTAATCAATACAAGGCCTAAGACCCCCGTCCTTCTTTTCAACAAAAAGAAGCCCGCCCCAGCCGGGGAAGTAGAGGCATGGATGAGGCCGGCTGCCAAGGACTCCTTAATGTAGGTGTCCATAGCTGCGTGCTCGGGGGAGGACAAGGAAAAGATCCGACCTCTAGGAGGGCAGCACCCAGGGAGTAGATCAATGGCACAGTCATACGTGCGATGAGGCGGTAAGGAAGTAGCCCGGGCCTTGCTGAACACAGCCTTGAACCGATGGTAAACACTGGGGACTAGGGAGACGTCAACAGACTCTTGAAACTGGGTACTAGGGGCTGAGGGACTCTGAAGCATGCAGGTGAGTTGGAAGTGGGACCCCAGCTTAGAATGGTGCCAGTAGGCCAGTCGATCTGGGGATTATGTCTGCATAGCCAAGGGTGACCCAGGATAATAGGATACTCGGGAGAGTCAATGAGATAGAAGGTTTCCTCCTGCTGGTGTTGAGAGATGGTAAGTCGCAGGGACTGAGTCGCCTCTGTAACCTTTCCTGGTTCTAGAGGTCTGCCATCTAAGGCTGTAACTGCCTGGGGATGAGGAAGTAGTTGGGTAGGGATCTTAAGTTCCTTAGCCAAGGTTACATCCAGGAAATCACCTGCGGCACCGGAATCGATCATAGCCTGGACCCGATGCTGGTGGCCCTCCCAGGACAGAGTGGCTGGAATAGCCAGGACAGCGTTAGTAGGAGGAGCTCTAATTCTCCCCCATCACAGCCCTCCTGTAGCTGGGCGGGGACTGGCGTTTCCGAAAGCTCGGGGCAAGTGGATCGGAAGTGGCCGGCAACCCCGCAGTAGAGGCACCGACGGCTCCCTCATGCGACGTTCCCTTTCATCGGGAGAAAGCCTGGAACGGCCTAACTGCATGCTCTCCGGGGAATCCTGGAGCAGTTCAGGAGCCGGGGAAGCTCTGAATGACGGAGTCCAAACAGGAGAAACAGAGCTGCTCCGAGGAACTTGGGACTGAGACACCTGGCGGCGAGCCGTTCTCCGCTCTCTTAGACGATTGTCCAGGCGGATGGCCAAGGCTATGAGGGACTCGAGATCTCCAGCTGGTTCTCGGGTGGCTAACTCATCTTGAAGGGGCTCAGATAACCCTCCCTGAAAGCAGACCCTCAGCGCTTCATCATTCCATCCGCTCCTTGCTGCTATGGTCCGAAAATCAATGGCGAAATCTGCCGTGCTTCGAGGGCCCTGACGGAGAGACAGTAGGCGCTTGGAAGCCTCCCGCCCACTGACAGGATGATCGAACACCCGCTTGAACTCTTCTACAAATGCAGCGTGGGAATCACAACAGGCCTCCTGGGACTGCCACACCGCAGAGGCCCAGGCGAGCGCCTTGTCTGAAAGAAGGGTAATGATGTAGGCAATCTTGGAACGGTCTGTGGGAAAACTTGAGGATTGGAGCTCGAAGGTGAGGGAGCATTGGGTGAGGAAACCCTGGCAAGAGCTTGGATCCCCAGAAAAGGGCTTGGGAGGTGGTAGTCGGGGCTCCGCCAACCGAGAAGGCCTGTCGTCACTGGGGAGGTGACCTGGGGGAAGGGAGAGGACCAAGGAGGCGTTCAAAGAGCTGGTGAAGGGAACTCATCATTTCGGCCAGGAGTTGAGAATGTCTAGCCATCAGCTCCTCTTGTCGGCTGAGAACGGCTTCATGGCGCTGGAAAGAAGCCTCATGTCGAGTGATCACCGCCAACAGGTCCTGGGAACTGAGTGTTTCTGGGTCCATGATTGACTTGGTTATTCTGTCAACAAGCCGTGCTAGAACTCCGGTCTCAGATGTGGAGAGCTGGGGGTAATACCCCTTAGCCACAGAGGAGGTGTAGTAGGACCCAAATGAAACACCCAAGGCAATACTCCAGGCCAGTAGATTTAATGTAAAAACAAAGGTCCTCGCCATTCACAAATAGTCCAACAAAAGTTCTTCTCAGAAAGAGGTATGTTAACAAAACAGGAGGCAAAACAAAATAACTCCACGAGGGGAGAAAAACAAACTAAAGATAACTTAGAAAACCTTACTTGGAAAGACACGGTGGAACAAAGCAGGAGACACATAGCCAGGACTCAATAACCAAGTGAGAAACAAGGGGAAAACACACAGCTAAAATACACAAGGGGAAACAAGGCACAGGTGACCTGGATCAAGCTAATTAGGACACACGAGGAAGAACTAAGGCAGAGGGGAACACAGATGACCTCTAGAGGCCCGGAGACAAACAGGAGGCAGGAAGCTGACAGAATGAGGTGATAAGAAAATCACAACAAAAAGAAAATGCTCCCCCTGGAAGCATGAAGGGCTAAACTTTAAAAGGAGAGAACGTTGGTGACCAATAGAGGTGAGTAGAGGCAGTAGAGAAGCTCCGTGCCAGACTGGTTGATGGTGAAGATCTCCTGGTTCACCTGGAACGAAGGGCCGCCAGCCACAGGTACCAGGTGTTGGTGACCAGGCCCAGGAGGTTGTTGAACACCTCTGTTCCCAGGTAGACTGGCAGACAGGTGGGCCACACCCAACATCAGGAGTCATGATAGTTTAAACCTGACGGATTCGTGAAAAAAAGAGTTTGGGTCCTTCATTGTTGCATGTTCTCTGTTAATTTAATCTCTGAAGAATAGGAAGAACAAGAGGAAAGATAATTTGTTGATCTGAAGAGGTTTAACACTTAATGTAAAACGCTAGTTTTATCATCACAGGAATTAAGCGTAATTACTCAGAGATAGACAATGTTAATATTACAAATTGATTGAAGTTACTGTGGTTTTACAGGACATGGTAAGAATTTGAGTTTCCACTATACCTGCTGTGGCTTGTTCTTATCAGGGAAGAATGAGCGTCTATACCTCTGTCCAGGGGTTGGGACTTGGCTCCTACAGTATGCTGTGAAGAGTGCTCAGAACAAGATGACACTCATCTAGACTAGCCTATATTTCACGTATTGACTTTTGAATTGACATGCATCTACTTTTCAAATAACCAAAGTTTACGTCAAGTTGTTCCAAGATTTCTTCCAGTGTGTTTGAAACATAATGGTTTTCTAGGGGTGTGAACTGTCTGGGTTTAAATGTTGTATAATGATGACACCATTAGCCAAGTCTCATGCACAGTCAGCCCCCATACATTTCTATAACATTATGTAATGTTAGTGACAGACAAGGACTTACATTCAAATTACAACATAATATGAAGAAAAAGGCAATCCATTACTTAATGCTAATGCTAAATGAATAGGTCTAATCCAATATCTAGCCACCCTATCATAGTAATAGTTGTATAATTAATAAATCAAACCAACATTCACTACAAATGCTAAACAAGCGATGTGGCTTTACTTAAAAACAACTCTAATGCTAACGGGATGTATCTCACAAAATGCTATTGCTACATGACACCAAATTAAAACAAAAACTTTATCAAATAAAAGATTACACATTATTCTACGCATTTGCCACATCTAAATTGGTTTCATGAAATCATAGGTTTTCATTTTAAACTTCTCCTAGCGATAGTTTGTCATGCCAACAAATTAAAACAATCAAAAACGATTTATCAAAATATAAAATATTATGCGCCTAGGCCTTGTCTATGTATGTTCAAACTACAGTTGCAGGCACTAAGAATTTAGTCTGCGCCGCAGCATTGGCAGAACAATTTTAATTACATTTACTGGAACGCACTATCGTCTCCTAGCGATAGTTTGTCACAGAAAAACATACTTTTAGTGCCCGCAACTGTAAGTCTAACGTAACTCTGGCCCTCTTCGGCATGGCAGCCTTCCCTCTCTGTTGAGATGCAGCAGGGGTGAGGTCATTACACTGAAAATATTAACAATCAATAACATGGGGAAGACATTGCAGTAGTAGTCAAGACTAGATGACAGGGTGGCCCAACCAACAACCACCGGGATGGAGCTTGCCAAGATAATCACCAGGTTGGTTAAGACGATCCCAAAAGCTCTCATCTTGTGTGGGTCTGTCGTCCCCTGTTTCTTCTCTCCCCCTCTGCCCCCCTCTACCTCTCCTGCTTCAGCACACGCAGGATGAAGAAGCAGCAGAGAGAAATGACGGCCACCCCAAGGCAATAGACACTAATGAGAACATAAGTTGCGGCTTCTTCAGAACCCCTTGAAGTGATAGGAGAACATGCAGAAGCGAGTGACAGCAGCCAGACCACTGTTGAACACGCCACCCTGTACCTCCGGAGCCTGTACTTGAGGAAAGCCACAGGTTGGGCCACCGCCAGGTAGCGCTCCACACAGATGCAGCTCTGAAGCAGGGGCCTGCAGGTCCAGGTGGGGTAATACAGGACATAAACAGTGTTCCGTAAAATGACATTCTGGCTGAGTAGGTAGCTGACCATCTCAAGGAGACCCTGGACACAGAACACCAGCTCCACTGCAAACAGGTTAATTGAGAAGACCTGGGTGGGTTTGAGACCTCCAGAGAGACTTCCACTCAGAGAGAGCCAGAGGCACCAGACCAGGGCTGGTGTCCCCAGGAGGAAGCACAGGGTATAGGCAGAAAGGCAAAGCACTGGCTCAACATAGCCCTGGACCAAGCAAACATCCCATCTGTCAAAGTAAGTGTGGTTTCCTGAAGAGGCATTCATCCTTGTGGAACAATATCCGAGCCCACTGAGATATGAGAGAGGGGAGATTACACGATTCATGACTTCATGTTTTTATATATTGTTTGCAAAATACTGATGCATTATACTGATACAAACATACATAAAAATAACTTGATATACGTAGGTCTACTGTTATGTCAGTCAAAATATTGTGCATTGTCTCAGAAAGTCTGAATGAAAACATGAGATGTAAAACGGTTAGTCGAAAATCACGTACTCAATGATGTTAAAATTTAAAATAACGTACCTTAGTTGGTTTGGCAACTAGAACCTTGCTTTGAGATATTCGTAGTTCTCCAACCCAGATGTACAGCACCTACATGTATGAGTGATTTTAGACATAGCTCTCTCTCCTGTGTTCTTCCTAACAGGTCACGTGTTGGATTATTTGCATACACACACCTGTGGGCGTTGATGAATTGAGCACCATTGCATGATTTGTTTACAGCAAGTCATTATATTTGACTAGAAATTCTATTAAAATGTCTTGTGAACAAAACACAGATTAACAAAATGCATATGCTGTATGCTCGCACATGCACACACACACACACACACACACACACACACACACACACACACACACACACACACACACACACAGATAGATGCAATTTCAACCTGCTCAGGGATTTGCATTTTGGCATTAGCAGAAATGGAAGCATTATCACTCATATCACTCAACACCTGTCTGTCCCAGCCACAGGTTAGCCCAGCCACCTGCAAGGACTGACTCTTTCACCTTACATAATCAAATCATATGGGCTTCAGACATACACAGTATTAGTCTGTTGTTTGAATTCTGGATCTCTCTCTAATTGCATAGCACCTACAGTATAGATTTGTACTTACAGGTAAACCATTTGTGATATCTTAATAAAAAAAGTATTAATTCTTTGTTTAAACTCACCATTTCACAACCAAGTGAAAGTATTTATATTTATTATTATTTTTGAACATGATCTAAAATAGTCACATATCTGTAGTGTTAATAATACTAGAATTATAATACTATATAGAGAGTTAATGTGTGAAATGTGTAGTTAGTTTTAATAGTATGGTACTATGTTGTAATTCAATAGTAAAGTAGTATTATGTAGGCTAGTAAGTAGTAGGTTGTCATTCAGTTATGGTAAAGTACACGTACTAATATGAATATGTTTATAGACATACATAAGGAGTTATGTGTATTAAAGAGTGACTGTCCCTAAAAAGCATCTAATCCCTTTTAAAACTGCCTATGTGGCATCAATTTGTTCTAAACATTTATTTGTTGTTTCGTCGCCCCCAACACCTTCAAAGGACGGCCGTTTGAGACTGAAAAGCCTCATACGGATTGGCCAATGCTTTCACAGCCAAAGTTCTATGGTTTGTATGTCCTGCCGAAAGACCCAATGCGGGATAGGTGGTTGGAGTTCGTCGTTCCCCAAGTCTGCACTAGTAACGCTAGCTTGGTGTGCAACGACCGTTGGTGGTGAGTAAGACTTTTAAACAGGTCAACATTGACAAGGATGCAGGGCCCGACGGATTACCAGGACGTGTACTCAGAGCATGCGCTGACCAAAGGCAAGCGACTTCACAGACATTTTCAAACTCTCCCTGACCGAGTCGATAATAATTACAAGTATCAAGCAGACCACCATAGTCCCTGTGCCCAAAAATGTCATGGTAACCTGCCTAAATGACTATCGCCCCATAGCACTCACGTCTGTAGCCATGAAGAGCTTTGAAAGGCTGGTCATGGCTCACATCAACACCATCATCCCCGAAACCCTGTTATCATTTTATAATGCTAGCGAGGCAGGCTAGCTCGCTAGCTACACGCTAGCTAACGTTAGCCTACAAGTCAGATTTGCAAGTTAGTTCATAGCTCATAAAAGTGTATTCTGTATTGTCTATGAAACTAAATAATGGATGCAGATATGGTGGTAGCTAACTGATGTTTGAGTCTAACTAATACAGTGAACTAGGAGCAATAAACCGTAACGACGTCATCGGCCTGAATCTAATTAAATCTGGAGCTACAGTCAGTCTACATCTGTAAAGCATAGATAGGGTTTCCACTAGTTACCACAGCCACAGAATTACATTTACTATCTCATAAAAATTCATGAAAACAAAAATGTGCTTTTTGGTCTTAATTTAATGTTAGGGTTAGGCACAAGGTTAGCAGTGTATTTAAGGTTAGCGTTAATGTCAGTGTTAGGTTTAAAATCACAGAAGATAAATTGTCGAAATGGCGAGGAACCAGGAGCTGATCTAAGCTGCCATGCCCATCAATGGGGCTCTGGCAAAGACCTTACATCCAGCATAACCTCTTGCCTGCTCACCAACGGCTGTCTATGGGGAGAACAGAATTAGGTAGGTTTAGTCTGACCTGTTCAAACTTCAACATAGGATATGTTTGTTTGTTAGATATTACCTATCCTAACTGCCATTGGTAATAGAACAGTGACTGTATGTTTTCACAGATGCATCCATGGAGCGGAACTTGGGGACTTGCAAGATGATGTGATGGAGTCCTGACCGACAGACAGACAGACAGGCTTAATACTGACGTCTCTGAATGGAGAGAGACCTGGCACTCAACACATCCACAATGTGGGACTGAAGGGGATTACTAGTAATACAGTACAGAAGAAATGCCCAGTATTTGCAACACCCTTTTCATTCCATGTGTCACTGATGACCTCTGTCTCAACTCTGCCTATGTCTACAGTTGTAGAGGACTGTTGATGCTTTTGCCAGATCCCAGCTTTGGTCATTTGATGGGGAGACCATAATTGGGTAGGTTTTATCTGACCTGTTCAAACTTTAGCATAGTACCTATTTGTGTGTCAGATGTGACCTATCCTAACTGCCCTTCAGCGGCTGCTCGCCCATTAGGGCGTTATGGGTGGCGTCCCACTTGCGATTGGTAAAAAACAAAACAACGTGTGAAAAACATATTGAAAAAACACAGTTATACAATTGATATATACAGTACCAGTCAAAAGTTTGGACACACCTATTCATTCAAGGGTTTTTCATAATATTTACTATTTTCTACATTGTAGAATAATAATGAAGACATCAAAACTATGAAATAACACATACGGAGTCATGTAGTAACCAAAAGAGTGTTAAAGAAATCATAATATATTTTATATTTCATATTCTTGAAAGTAGCAACCCTTTGCCTTGATGACAGCTATATATATATATATTATATAATTCATGGATTATGTTTAAAATGCTCATAAAAGTGTGGTAAATGTGTACATTTTCCTCTTTCAAAATATATTTTTCAAAACAGGCTGTTTAGTTATTTACTACTCTGCTCCTCAGCGACTGCCAGCGCTAGTTCTATATCGTGGAGCTCCGCCCCATAGGGGAGCTCTGCTCCTAGTGGTTTACCCTCTGCCCTAAGGCAGCAGCAGCCTGAGACAAAATTATGCACACACCTACAGCCAATAGGAGTACAGGTGTCCCTATAAGAGGGGATGCCTCCCCTCAATCAGCCTCCCTTTTTCTTCAGCGACTGGATGACTAGACTGAAGAGCCAAGAAGAGACGAAGCACGAAGACTCAGGACGAAAAAAACGCCGTTGATATTCCAGTCATCAACGTCGTCTAAATGAGCACACCGGGAGATTTTCCACCCCCAAAAGCTCTTTTCAGAGCTCGTGCAGATGCACTTCAATGGCGGCCGGTGACCACCACGACCTATGTTTCGTGTGTTTGGGATCCCAGCATGCCAAGGAAGGCGTTTGCAGTCCCCCGAATTGTGCCTCCTGCGCCCTCCTTTCTTTAAAGGAGAGGAAGCAGCGTTGGGCGTTTTTCAGGGAGGACATCCCCCTTGAGGATGTGCTGTTGATACTAGCCTCTGCTTCAGAGGCGTCGTCCGACGGCGCAGACTCGGGGGAAGATAGGGACTTTGAGGAGGGGTCTGGCATTCCAATGGAACAGTCGGACCCCGTCCCTCATACTTTCAAGCCCCCCTTTCCTTTGGAGAGCGAGAGGGCTTGTAGTCCCTATAGCGAAGGGGATACGAGCTCTGAGAGATCAGAAGCTCTCTCTTTCGCTGCAGCCTCTCTGAGATCGGATTTTCCAGGTCTCATTGAGAGAGCTGCTCAACGGCTGGTAATAAGGCTGCCCCCTCTTCCCTCCACACCGGAGGTTGATATGATGGAGGGCGGTCCTTATTCCAGGCCAAGGAAGGCGGCAGAGCCAGTGGCTCCTGCCATGCCTTCTTTGGCTAGGTACGTTGAGGGCTCGTGGGAGGCACCTTTAGCGGGCGCGTTCGCCTGTAAAAGCGTATCTCCCATTCACGAGAGTGGAAGGAAGGTTTCAGGGTCAGGGAATCCCCAGGTTAGAGAGCGCCATGGTGGCGTATCTCGTACCGGGATCGAGCCCTTGGCCCTCTTCCAAGAAGGCCACGTTGCCATCCCAGAAGGACCGACTCACAGCGTCGCTGTTAGAGAAGTCATTTGGGTTGGGAGCCCAAGCTGTAGCAGCAGCTAACAACATTGCCCTCTTGGCGGCCTCTCTGTCCCGTTTAACCACGGGTAAGACAGAGCTGGCACCGGAGGAGGTGGAGGAGGCGTCCAGAATTTCTGGCGCCATACTCCACCTGACACAGGCGTCCGCAGTCTGCGCGGGGAGGTCCATGGCCACTTCGGTGGTCGGGGAACGACACCTCTGGTTGTCATTGACATCCATGAAAGAGGCAGACAGGACGTCTCTCTTGAACGCCCCCCTCTCTGACGACGGCCTCTTTGGGGTCGCAGTCAAAGAGGCGACGGAGCGTTTTTCTAAGTTAGAGGAGGAGAAGAAGCAGTTGGCCAAGCACCTGCCGTTGGCAGGACGACTCGGCCCCCCTCCTCCCCAAAGGCGTAACAACTTGTAACTCTACTTTCATAAATAGGTTTCCCCATCTCCTCCCATACCATGGGCCAGAGGAGCATGACCTTCTGGGTGAGGAGTTTCTAAATTATCAGACTATGCCAATGAAATCCCTGCAGGACGAAACTGAAATGGAAAGCTTCTGGGCTGAAATGGCAACCCGGAAGCATAAGGTAAACATTTTTTCCTTTTTTGTCTTTCCTTTTGGCAGGTGTGGCTTGGCTACATCTGTTGCTTAAAATTGTTGCATGCATATATGTGTCATGCATGTTGCAAATTATGCATGTTTTTATCTGAACTTTGTTAATGGATCAACCTACAGTATACTTACAGTTTTAATCAATCAAAAATCAAGGTATGTTTTTCCATTCTATTTTGGTGCATTTTCCATAGGTGACAGGAGCCAAAGAATTCGAGAGGCTTGCTGCCGTCGCCAAGCTTGTCCTGGTGTTGCCCCATGCAAACGCAGATGCTGAGAGGGTGTTTTCAGTTGTGGGACTGAACAAAACCAAGAGAAGAAACAGCCTAGCATTGGATGGCACCCTGTCCTCAATAATGACCATAAATATGGCCAATCTGGAGCCCTGCTTCAAATGGGACCCCCTCTCCGATATCATCAAGGCTTCCAAGAAGGCCACAGGCCAGTATAACCATGCCGACAGATCATAGACAAGAGGCTCATTTGAGATGAGCCAGGTCTGTGCAGAATCGATCACCGGCGATCACCGCCCAATGCATGCTGGTTAGATTTGTGTCCGACTTGATCCCAACTTTCTCGGACGTCATGCACACGTGGGCAACGATAACCTCATGAGATCAAGGCGGCCGCAGTTCTGAGACGCAGGCAGTGCAATTGCTTTTCACCGACTGCAGGACCCAGGCGGACTCAGCACAAAATCTCACTCCAAGGTTTTTTGAAAAGTTGGCAGGTATGCTGACATGTTTGCCAAGTTAGCCCTATTACCGCCAGACAAAATGTCGATAGGTACAGTATCTGAATTGGCTGGGAATTACAATGAAAGCTGAAAGGTGCACATTTTTATATTAGCAGAACACTGCTTCTATGGTATAATGTAAAGGGTTGTTTATTCTATATGGACCTGTTACTACATTTGAATGTTATCAAAACACTTAGTTTAGAATATCTACATAAATTCAGCAATTCCATTCTTCTCAAGTTACTCTGTAGACTACTTACCTATTCAAAAGCTTCGTCTTGCATCTCACCATAGATCTGCCTGTAGTTATTGCTCTCAACAGGGAAACAGCTGCGGGCAAGGTTCTGATAGATGGGTGTGTCTTGGTGGAGGCAAGGAAAAGAAACCCCCACATCAAACCACACCCCCAAGACAATTCAAGCTTGGCTTCTGTCATGTCCGCCAGCATTTCTTCAACACGGGGTCCCCTCAGGGGTGCGTGCTCAGTCCCCTCCTGTACTCCCTGTTCACCCATGACTGCATGGCCAGGCACGACTCCAACACCATCATTAAATTTGCCGACGACACAACAGTGATAGGCCTGATCACCGACAACGATGAGACAGCCTATAGGGAGGAGGTTAGAGACCTGGCTGTGTGGTGCCAGGATATCAACCTCTCCATCAATGTGATCAAGACAAATGAGATGATTGTGGACTACAGGAGAAAAAAGAGGACTGAGCATGCCCCCATTCTCATCGACGGGCTGTAGTGGAACAGGTTGAGAGCTTCAAGTTCCTTGGTGCCCATATCACCAACAAACTATCATGGACCAAACACACCAAGACAGTCGTGAAGAGGGCACGACAAAGCCTATTCCCCCTCAGGAGACTAAAAAGATTTGGCATGAGTCCTCAGATCCTCAAAACGTTCTACAGCTGCACCATCGAGAGCCAATGTTGCCAACTCCTCAGTAAGGAAAGTAGCTATTGGCTGTCCTAAAAGTCGCTAGAAGTCGCTAAATGACGTCATCGCCTAATTTGCATAATTGGCCATGTGCATGTAATTGTGATGGACGCTGTAGGAGAGAGGGATAACGTCGTGGGAGAGACAGAAAGTGAGTAAAAAGCTGCTCGAGGACTGTGAGTGCTTTGGGACGGGGGTGTGACCCCCACCCCCACGGCAGCACCCGCTGCTCATTGAGAACAGTAAGAACGATACGTGCTTTCACGTCAGAGTCTCCAATAACACCAGAAGAAGTCGCTAGATTTGTCGCTTTTTTGAAAATATGTCGCTAGAGGGGTCTGAATACTCACTAAATATAGCGACAAAGTCGCTAAGTTGGCAATACTGTCGAGAGCATCCTGACTGGTTGCATCACTGCCTGGGATGGCAACTGCAGAGGGTAGTGCGTACAGCCCAGTAGATCACTGGGGCCAAGCTTCATGCCATCCAGGACCTCTATACCAGGCGGTGTCAGATGGCCAAAAATTGTCAACGACTCCAGCCACTCTCGTCATAGACTGTTCTCTCTGCTACCGCACAGCAAGCGGTACCGGAGCGCCAAGTCAAGGTCCAAAAGGCTTCTTAACAGCTTCTAACCCAAAGCTATAACACTCCTGAACAGCTAATCATGGCTACCCAGACTATCATATAACAGCTTAAATACAATGTTGGCTGTCATGCAAATAGTAAATGAAAACATCAGGGCAGGTCCCGATGTTCATGGAAGCTAACGTTTTTTTCCAGTGGGCCTGTCTGTGTTTTTATGTTTCTTAATAATGATACAATTAGCCAAGACGTGCATTTATCACTGAAGGACAATACATACTTGATAACATGCTGTAATCATTAGTGACAGACAGGGAACTGAACTGTTGAATCAATTAAGATGTATTTTATTCCACACCTCTTTTTAAAACATACAGCAATACAATTATATATAGAACATCACTCAATAGTAGAGAAGCAACTGCTATACAGGATGTAATACAAGTTAAAAGATGATTTAAAAAAGTTAAAATATTTATTTTATATAGTATTTTTGTGCTTACAATTTGTCAAACCAAGCAAAACAGTCAGGAATAGGTTGGAATAGTGAACATGAGGTGATAGTAAAATCTCACAATGGATCTCCCTGAAGTCACTTAGACTAACAGATATACAACGACAAACACAATGGAAATTTCACACATGCACACAAAATCAACATTTTACCCCACCAAGATGACACTTATCTAGACTAGCCCATATTTGATGAAGGTATTGACATTTGAATTGATGTGCATCTGCCAATGTTAAAGGGATAGTTCAGGAGACCATGTTTCTATTTCCCGAGAGTCAGATGAACTCGTTGATACCATTTCCAGTATATGTATCTGCGTCCAATATGAAGGAAGTTAGAGGTAGTTTCACAAGCCTATATTAACTAGCGTAGCACAAAGGCTGGAACTCTTCGGGTACAGCAATCAAGCTAGCTACCTCTATCAAAAACTCTAATGCTAACATGCTGTATCTCCCAAAATGATATTGCTACATGCCACAAAATAAAAACAATCAAAACTATTGATCAAATAAACAATTATGCTACGCCTTTGCCGTGTCTATGTATGCTGGTGACACCTTAACTGGGGAGGACAGGCTCATATTTTTTATTTTACTTTTATTTAACTAGCCAAGTCAGTTAAGAAAAACATCTTCTTTTACAATAACGGCCAATGGGACTCCCAATCACGGACGGTTGTGATACAGCCCGGAATCAAACCAGGATCTGTAGTGACGCCTATAGCACTGAGATGCAGTGCTGTAGACCGCTGCGCCACTCGGGAGCCAAAATATATGTTATTAATGACTGGAATGGAGTAAATGAAATGGTATTGACACATCAAACACATGGTTTCCTTACGTTTGATGCAATTGCATTCACTTAATTCCAGCCATTTTTATGAGCTGTCCTCCCCTCACCAGCCTCCTGTGTCTACTAGCAATAGTTTGTCACAAAAAACTGTATTTTTAAAGCCTGAAACTGTAAATCTAACGTGTCTCCGGCCCTCTTTGGCATGGCAGCTTTCCCTCTCTGTAGAGGTGCATCAGGGGTGAGACCATGACACTGAAGATGTTAACAATCACCAACAAGGGAATTACATTGCAGTTACTGTCAAGACTAGGTGACTGGCTGGCCAGACCTACAACCACCGAGATGGAGCTTGCCAAGATCATCACCAGGTTGGTTAAGATGATGCCAAAAGCTCTCATCTTATGTGGGTCTGTCGTCCCCTGTTTCTTCTCTCCCCGTCTGCCCCCCTCTACCTCTCCTGGACCAGGTTGCTTCAGCACACGCAGGATGAAGAAGCAGCAGAGAGAAATGACGGCCATCCCAAGGCAATAGACACTAATGATCACATAATCTGTGATTTCCTTACTCATGAAAAGGATACCAAAACATGCATAAGTGAGAGACAACACCCAGATCACGGTTGAACACGCCACCCTGTACCTCCGGAGCCTGTACTTGAGGAAAGCCACAGGTTGGGCCACCGCCAGGTAGCGCTCCACACAGATGCAGCTCTGGAGCAGGGGCCTGCTGGTCCAGGAAAGGATATAGAGGAAATTCACAGCCTGCAGAAACATGTCATTCTGGATGAATAGGTAGCTGACCACATCAAGGAGAACCTGAACACAGAACAACAGCTCCACTGCAAACAGGTTAATAGGGAAGACCTGGGTGGGTTTGAGACCTCCAGAGAGACTTCCATTCAGAGAGAGCCAGAGGCACCAGACCAGGGCTGGTGTCCCCAGGAGGATGCACAGGGCCTCGGCAGTAACGTTCGGCCATATCAAAACAATGGCCAGGTCCAAGCAAACATCCCATATGTCAAGGTCAGTGTGGTTTCCTGAAGAGTCATTCATCCTTGTGGAACAATATCCGAGCCCTGAGATATGAGAGAGATGAGATAACACAATTCATGACTTTATGTTTTAATATGTTGTTGGCAATATACTTACAGTGCCTTGAGGAAATATTCACACCTATTGAGTTTTTCACCCCAAAATTGGTATTAAGGCCTGAATTTAAAATCGATTAAATTTAGATTTTTTGTCACTGATATACACATAATACCCCATACTGTCGAAGTGAATTTTTGGGGGGGATTTTTTAATTGTTATTAACCTCTACGGGATCGGTGTCCCGTATACCGGACGGTTGAGCTGACGTGCGCTAATGTGATTAGCATGACTATTGTAAATAACTGCAAACTGTCCAGGACATACAGTGGCTTGCGAAAGTATTCACCCCCCTTGGCATTTTTCCTATTTTGTTGCCTTACAACCTGGAATTAAAATTGATTTGGGGGTTGTATCATTTGATTTACACAACATGCCTACCATTTTGAAGATGCAAATATTTTTGGGGTTGAAACAAACAAGAAATAAGACAAAATAAACGGAAAAGTCAATACATTGTAGAGCCACCCTTTGCAGCAATTACAGCTGCAACTCTCTTGGGGTATGTCTTTATAAGCTTGGCACATCTACCCACTGGGATTTTTACCCATTCTTCAAGGCAAAACTGCTCCAGCTCCTTCAAGTTGGATGGGTTCCGCTGGTGTACAGCAATCTTTAAGTCATACCTCAAATTTTCAATTGGATTGAGGTCTGGGCTTTGACTAGACCATTCCAAGACATTTAAATGTTTCCCCTTAAACCACTAAAGTGTTGCTTTAGCAGTATGCTTAGGGTCATTGTCCTGCTGGAATGTGAACCTCCGTCCCAGTCTCAAATCTCTGGAAGACTGAAACAGGTTTCCCTCAAGAATTTCCCTGTATTTAGTGCCATCCATTATTCCTTAAATTCTGACCAGTTTCCCAGTCCCTGCCGATGAAAAACATCCCCACAGCATGATGCTGCACCACCATGCTTCACTGTGGCTATGGTGTTCTCAGGGTGATGAGAGGTGTTGCGTTTGCGCCAGACATAGCGTTTTCCTTGATGGCCAAAAAACTCAATTTTAGTCTCATCTGACCAGAGTACATTCTTCCATATGTTTGGGGAGTCTTCCACTTGCCTTTTTTCTTCAAGCAATGGCTTTTTTTCTAGCCACTCTTCCATATAGCCAAGCTCTGTGGAGTGTACAGCTTAAAGTGGTCCTATGGACAGATACTCCAATCTCCGCTGTGGAGCTTTGCAGCTCCTTCAGGGTTATCTTTGGTCTCTTTGTTGCCTCTCTGATTAATGCCCTCCTTGCCTGGTCCCTGAGTTTTGGTGGGCGGCCCTCTCTTGGCAGGTTTGTTGTGGTGCCATATTCTTTCAATTTTTTAATAATGGATTTAATGGTGCTCCGTGGGATGTTAAAAGTTTCTGATTTTTTTTATAACCCAACCCTGATCTGTACTTCTCCACAACTTTGTCCCTGACCTGTTTGGAGAGCTCCTTGGTCTTCATGGTGCCGCTTGCTTGGTGATGCCCCTTGCTTAGTGGTGTTGCTGACTCTGAGGCCTTTCAGAACAGGTGTATATATAATGAGATCATGTGACAGATCATGTGACACTTAGATTGCACACAGGTGTACTTTATTTAACTAACTATGTGACTTCTGAAGGTAATTGGTTGCACCAGATCTTATTTAGGGGCTTCATAGCAAAAGGGGTGAATACATATGCACCCACCACTTTTCCGTTATTTATTTTTTTCAACTTCTTTGATACAAGTAATTTTTTTCATTTCACTTTACCAATTTGGACTATTTTGTGTATGTCCATTACATGAAATCCAAATAAAAATCCATTTAAATTACAGGTTGTAATGCAACAAAATAGGAAAAACGCCAAGGTGTATGATATGATATGTCTTATATGGGCAGAAAGCTCAAAGTCTTGTTAATCTAACTGCACTGTCCAATTTACAGTAGCTATTACAGTGAAAAAAGACCATGCTATTGTTTGAGGAGAGTGCACAACAACAACAAAAATTATCACGGCAACTGGTTTGATACATTCACCTCTGAAGGTAAATAATGTACTTACATTTAATAATCTTGCTCTGATTTGTCATCCTAAGGGTCCCAGAAATAAAATGTAGCGTAGTTTTGTTTGATAAAATCTGTTTTTATATTCAGATGTAGGAACTGGGTTCTACAGTTAGAACCCCTGCTATCTTTAGCTCAACACCAGCCATCTAGATGTGTGAAAGTTAGTGTATAAGCTAATGATCCATCATGTATGACATTCCTGGGAGTGTGTAAACCTAAATTTTGTATTACCATATCATTTTTGTATGTTCTCTATAGTTATGTACTTGAAAACGTATCAATTGACCAATTCGGCACATTTGGGCAGACTTAGTCAAAATAGTCCAGTATTGCAATGCTTCACTGAATCAATCTGAAACTTTGCGCGCACACTGCTGCCATCTAGTGGCCATCATCTAAATTGCGCCTAAACTGCAATATTATATTTTGGCCTTTCTCTTGCATGTCGAAGACTATGTTATATTCTCCTACATGAATTTCACATTTCCACAAACTTCAAAGTGTTTCCTTTCAAATGGTATCAAGAATATGCATACAGTGGGGGAAAAAAGTATTTAGTCAGCGACCAATTGTGCAAGTTCTCCCACTTAAAAAGATGAGAGAGGCCTGTAATTTTCATCATAGGTACTTGTCAACTATGACAGACATTGAGATTTTTTTTTCCAGAAAATCACATTGTAGGATTTTTTATGAATTTATTTGCAAATTATGGTGGAAAATAAGTATTTGGTCACCTACAAACAAGCAAGATTTCTGTCTCTCACAGACCTGTAACTTATTCTTTAAGAGGCTCCTTTGTCCTCCACTCGTTACCTGTATTAATGGCACCTGTTTGAACTTGTTATCAGTATAAAAGACACCTGTCCACAACTTCAAACAGTCACACTCCAAACTCCACTATGG
Organism: Coregonus clupeaformis; assembly: GCF_020615455.1. Taxonomy (NCBI): domain Eukaryota; kingdom Metazoa; phylum Chordata; class Actinopteri; order Salmoniformes; family Salmonidae; genus Coregonus; species Coregonus clupeaformis. The sequence continues at coordinate 114,704 of NW_025534372.1, read as the reverse complement.
CCAAGACCAAAGAGCTGTCAAAGGACACCAGAGACAAAATTGTAGACCTGCACCAGGCTGAGAAGACTGAATCTGCAATAGGTAAGCAGCTTGGTTTGAAGAAATCAACTGTGGGAGCAATTATTAGGAAATGGAAGACATACAAGACCACTGATAATCTCCCTCGATCTGGGGCTCCACGCAAGATCTCACCCTGTGGGGTCAAAATGATCACAAGAACGGTGAGCATAAATCCCAGAACCACACGGGGGGACCTAGTGAATGACCTGCAGAGAGCTGGGACCAAAGTAACAAAGCCTACCATCAGTAACACACTACGCCGCCAGGGACTCAAATCCTGCAGTGCAAGACGTGTCCCCCTGCTTAAGCCAGTACATGTCCAGGCCCGTCTGAAGTTTGCTAGAGTGCATTTGGATGATCCAGAAGAGGATTGGAAGAATGTCATATGGTCAGATGAAACCAAAATAGAACTTTTTTGGTAAAAACTCAACTCGTCGTGTTTGGAGGACAAAGAATGCTGAGTTGCATCCAAAGAACACCATACCTACTGTGAAGCATGGGGGTGGAAACATCATGCTTTGGGGCTGTTTTTCTGCAAAGGGACCAGGACGACTGATCCGTGTAAAGGAAAGAATGAATGGGGCCATGTATCGTGAGATTTTGAGTGAAAACCTCCTTCTATCAGCAAGGGCATTGAAGATGAAACGTGGCTGGGTCTTTCAGCATGACAATGATCCCAAACACACCGCCCGGGCAACGAAGGAGTGGCTTCGTAAGAAGCATTTCAAGGTCCTGGAGTGGTCTAGCCAGTCTCCAGATCACAACCCCATAGAATATCTTTGGAGGGAGTTGAATGTCTGTGTTGCCCAGCGACAGCCCCAAAACATCACTGCTCTAGAGGAGATCTGCATGGAGGAATTGGCCAAAATACCAGCAACAGTGTGTGAAAACCTTGTGAAGATTTACAGAAAACGTTTGACCTGTGTCATTGACAACAAAGGGTATATAACAAAGTATTGAGAAACTTTTGTTATTGACCAAATACTTATTTTCCACCATAATTTGCAAATAAATTCATTAAAAATCCTACAATGTGATTTTCTGGAGAAAAAAAATCTCATTTTGTCTCTCATAGTTGACGTGTGCCTATGATGAAAATTACAGGCCTCTCTCATCTTTTTAAGTGGGAGAACTTGCACAATTGGTGGCTGACTAAATACTTTTTTCCCCACTGTATCCTTGCTTCAGCTCCTGAGCTACAGGCAGTTAGATTTGACTATGTCATTTTAAGCAAAAATTGAAAAAAAGGGTCCGATCCTTAAGAGGTTAATAAAAAATAAAAAAATGAAATGTCTTGAGTCAAACAGTATTCAACCCCTTTGTTAAGGCAAGCCTAAATAACTTCAGGAGTAAACAGTTGCATAAAAATAATAGTGGTTAACATTCTGTGGGGCTCTATTTTCTTATAACTAGATGTGATGCCTAGCTTAGAAAGAATGCATTAATGATTAAACATAATAGGTTTGTACTGTACTGATATAAATTGTTTAACATAACAAGTTGTGATTCATGTGAGGAGCTGTTAGGGAGTAGGGGAAGATAAGACTTGTGTCTCACAGACACAAACACTGCCTCTTTGTTAGAACGCTCAAGGACGTGTAGTGCAAAAGTGCTGACTCCCTGGACAAGTTGCAAAACAACTTACACCTGGCAACAGTGAAGCGCCAAGGGACTGGGACCAGCCTGTGCGCCAACGATAGGCTGAGTAAGTCTAAACCACGCTCAGTCTCTACTCTGATAGGCCAGCAGGGAGCGGGAACTATCTCTGTCAGAGTATTTAGGGAAGAACTTAGAACAATGGCTTAGTTCTCTGTCTGCCCTGCGTGATATTTCAGTGGACCCGAATATACAAACATCATATTTACCATTGAAGTGGTTTGCATTAATTAAAATACTAGTCTATTATAGAAGACATGTATTGACCTCTTTTTGTTCCAATACCAGATTTGAATTGACGCAACTTATCAATTCTTTTTTAATTACTACCCCATCTCTGTCAGTCAAGTAGAGAGAGAGAGAGATTATGAGCAGCTGGGCTCTTTTGGTCATTTTTCTGCCTGTTTAAATTTTTTTTTGTTTTTCAACAGGACAATGACCCAACACACCTCCAGGCTGTGTAAGGACTATTTTACCAAGGAGAGTGATGGAGTGCTGCATCAGATGACCTGGCCTCCAGAATCCCCCGACCTCAACCCAATTGAGATGGTTTGGGATATCGGACTGCAGAGTGAAGGAAAAGCAGCCAACAAGTGCTCAGCATATGTGGGAACTCTTTCAAGACTGTTGGAAAAGCATTCCAGGTGAAGCAATGGGATTCCCTGTGTAAATTGGAATAGAATCAGCTTGATTCCTTCTGTCGAAGACGCTTGGACATTATTTTTGGATATTTTTTGTGTTATTTTTAACAAACACACCCCCATAAAGAAAATGAGAATTAAAAACAGGTTCAGCCCCTGGTTCAACTGTGATCTGGCGGAGTTACTTCACCTCAAGAATTCCATTTGGCGAAAGGCTCGGCACACACATACTCAGGCTGACAGGCTCTCGTTCAGGCAAATGAGAAATAAGTGCACTCAGGCTATCCGGAAGGCCAAAGTTAGTTACTTGTTTATCAAAAGTATTGGAAAAACTTGTCAATAATCAACTGACTGGCTTTCTTGATGTCTATAGTATACTTTCTGGTATGCAATCTGGTTTCCGATCAGGTAACGGATGTGTCACTGCAACCTTAAAGGTCCTAAATGATGTCACCATTGCCCTTGATTCTAAGCAATGTTGTGCTGCTATTTTTATTGACTTGGCCAAAGCTTTTGATACGGTACACTATTCCATTCTTGTGGTCCGCCTAAGGAGTATTGGTGTCTCTGAGGGGTCTTTGGCCTGGTTTGATAACTACCTCTCTCAAAGAGTGCAGTGTATAAAGTCAGAACATCTGCTGTCTCAGCAACTGCCTGTCACAAAGGGAGTACCCTAAGGCTCGATCCTACACCCCACACTCTTCTCAATTTACATCAACAATATAGCTCAGGCAGTAGGAAGCTCTCTCATTCATTTATATACAGATGATACAGTCTTATACTCAGCTGCCCCCTCCACGGATTTTGTGCTAAATGCTCTACAACAAAGCTTTCTTAGTGTCCAACAAGCTTCCTCTGCCCTTAACCTTGTTCTGAACACCTCCAAAACAAAGGTAATGTGGTTTGGCTAGAAGAATGCCCCTCTCCCCACCGGTGTGATTACTACCTCTGAGGGTTTAGAGGTTGAGGTAGTCACCTCATACAAGTACTTGGGAGTATGGCTAGACGGTACACTGTCCTTCTCTCAGCACATATCAAAGCTTCAGGCTAAGGTCAAGACTTGGTTTCCTCTATCGTAATCACTCCTCTTTCACCCCATCTGACAAACTCACCCTGATTCAGATGACCATCCTACCCATGCTAGATTACGAAATCCTAATTAATAGATCGGCAGGTAAGGGTTGTCTCGAGCGGCTAGATGTTCTCTACTATTCAGCCATCAGATTTTCCACCAATGCTCCTTATAGGACACATCACTGCACTCTATACTCCTCTGTAAACTGGTAATCTCTGTATACCCGTCGCAAGACCCACTGGTTGATGCTTATTTATAAAACCCTCAGTGGCCTCACTCCCCTTATCTGAGATACCTACTGCAGCCCAAACCAAAATCAAAAACACTGTTATTGCACACAGTGAGCACATTTTTACTCCTGAACTTATTTAGGCTTTCTATAACAAATGGGGTCAATCCTTAATGAGTCAAGTCATTTCAGCTTTTTATTTTTTATTAATTTGTAAACATTTCTAAAAACAACATTCCACTTTGACATGATAGGTTATTGTGAGCAGGCCAGTGACAAAATAATTGTTTCAATCAATTTTAAATTGTCTGTCAAACAACGAAATGTGTGAATACTTTCTGAAAGAAAACATGAAAAGTGGATGTAAAACGATTAGCCTGAGACAACATACTCAGTGATGTTAAAATGGAAAATAACTTACCCTAGTTGTTTAGATAAGTCCTTGATTTTTATGATAGTTGTGGTGTTCTCTCCTGCAGAAGGCTGAGTCCAACCTGATTTTACATCACCTGCATGAATGAGTGTATGAGAGAGGCAAAGCTCTCTGTTCTTTGTTCTTCCTAACAAGTCACATGGTGCATTATTTACATAAAACATTTATTTGTCACATGCACAGGATACAGCATGTTTAAAAAGTACAGTGAAATGCTTACTTGCAGGCTCTTCCTCAACAATGCAGTTTTCAATATTAAAACCAAAGAAATAGAAGTGTAGAATCCAGAAAAGATTATTGAAAAGAGCACTGAATCAATACTAAGTTAGATAAAATAAAATACACAATAAATAAAATTCACACACGAGAATATACTCTATATACAAGACAAGTACCACTACCAACATCAATGTGCAGGGATACTGGTGATAGTTGAGTTAGACATGTACACGTAATCAGAGGTAAAAGTGACTGAGCAGCAGGATAAAAATAGTATACACTAGCAGCAATGTATATGGTGATTGTGTGAACATGTGTGATTGTGTGTGTGTGTGTGTGTGTGAGAATGTCAGTGTATGTGGATAGAGTCCTGTGAGTGTGCATAGAGTCAGTGCAGATAGTCCGTGGTTATACTGTATGTAGACAGCCATTGATTAGCTGTTCAGCAGTCTTATTGCTTGGAGATAGAAGTTGTTTTGGATCTTGTTGGTCCGAGACCTGATGCTCCTGTACCGCCTGTATAATGGCTGGTATAATGGCTGTGAGCTCGCCCCCAGTGATGGACTGGGCCTTTTACATCACCCTCTGTACATCCTTATTAGTGCAGTTGCCATTCCAGGCGGAGATGGAGCCAGTGAAGATGCTCTCAACGGTGCATCTGTAGATGTTCTTGAGGATCTGAGGGGCCATGCTGCATCAGATGACCTGGCCTCCACAATCCCCCGACCTAAACCCAATTGAGATGGTTTGGGATGAGTTGGACTGCAGAGTGAAGGAAAAGCAGCCAGCAAGTGCTCAGCACATGTGGGAACCCCTTCAAGACTGTTGGAAAAGCATTCCGCATGAAGCTGGTTGAGAGAATGCCAAGAGTTTGCAAAGCAGTCCTCAAGGCAAAGGGTGACTACTTTGAAGAATCAATAATCTATCCCTCCCCACAATCTATTTAGGTGAACCAAAAACCTGGAAATAGGATGAAACATATGATTAAAAAGGAATGGAACAGAATAATTACCAGAGAATTGCAAGACAACTGTTCCCCTACAGTGGAGTTATCCTTCTCTTTAACCCCAGATGCATGACAGTTTCCCAGCCCTGTGGAAGTAGAGGAGGGGCTGAGTAAAGCCCCGATGATCGTAGGAGAGTAGATCAGCATCAAGGTCAGCAGGAAGATCTGGACGGTACGGCCGGCTTTCCTTTCATCAGGTTCCTTGCCTCTTTTTTTTTTTCTCCTTCCCTCCATCATCTGGACCGGACCTGCTCATCACCCTCAGTATGGGTGACGAGTGGCGCAGTGGTCTAAGGCACTGCATCGCAGTACTAGCTGTGCCACAAGAGATCCTGGTTCGCATCCAGGCTCTGTCGTAGCCGGCCGCGACCGGGAGACCCATGGTGCGGCACACAATTGGCCCAGTGTCGGCCAGCGTAGGGGAGGGAATGGCCGGCAGGGATGTAGCTCAGTTGGTAGAGCATGGCGTTTGCAACACCAGGGTTGTGGGTTCGATTCCAGGTGGGTTCGAGACCATTATGAAAAATAAAATAATGTATGCACTCACTAACTGTAAGTTGCTCTGGATAAGAGTGTCTGCTAAATGACTAAAATGTAAATGTAAGACACAGCAGAACATGTCAATGAACAGAACCGCGGTGAAGACACCAACATTGAATGTGATATCGCCACAGGCAGAACCCATTGACACAAGAAGTAAAAGTGTCAGCAACCTGACATGATCACACATGCCACCCTTTACCTCAGAGTGGCAGAATGAAGGGTCAAACATTTGATAAAGAGGACATTTGTGACCAATAGAGGTGAGTAGAGGCTGTAGAGAAGCTCCATGACAGACTGGTTGATGGTGAAGATCTCCTGGTTCACCTGGAACGAAGTGCCACCCGCCACCAGCCACAGGTACCAGGTGTTGGTGACCAGGCCCAGGAGGCAGTTGAACACCTCTGTTCCCATGTAGACTGGAAGACAGGTGGGCCACACCCAGCACCAGGAGTCATGATAGTCAACCACCCCGGAGTAGTTAAACCTGACGTTATCAGGAAAATAGGAGTTTGGTTCCTTCATTGTTGCACGTTACTTTCGTCTCTTGAGAACAGGAAGAGCTGTGTTCTAAGACAAAGATGATCACTTATTAGTGAATCAGAAGCAAAGTAACACACTGCGTTCTAAGACAAAGAGGGGGAGCGAAAAACAAGAGAAGAGATAATCAGTGGATCTGGAGAGGTTGCCATTTTAACATCAAATCTAACACTAACATGGTTAGAAATGTAATTTTGATATCATGGATGGCCAGTCTTTGCACCCAAAGATCTGTCTATGAATTTGAGACTCTCTCCAGCCCCATCCCTCAGCTTTTTATAAAAACAGTGGTGGGGAATCTGCTTTGTTATTGTTTGGAATGCCAATTTAACAACAACTCTAACGCTAATGTGCTGTATCTCACAAAATACTGTTGCTACATGCCACCAAATTAAAACAATTAAACATTTTATCGAATAAAAAAGTAAAATTCTTCTACGGCTTTGCCATGTCTTCGTATGTTTAAACTACTGTTGCAGTCACTAAGAAGTTAGGCTGCGCAGCGGAATTGGCAGAACAATTTTACTTCAATGTGCATTTATTAACACAACACTCTGTCATCTCCTAGCGATAGTTTTGTCACAAAAATCTGTACTTTTAGTGGCAACAACTGTAAATCTAACATGTCTCTGGCCCTCTTCGTCATGGCAGCCTTCCCTCCCTGTAGAGGTGCGAGACAATTTTACATTTTAGTCATTTAGCGGACGCTCTTATCCAGAGCAACTTACAGTTAGTGAGTGCATACAATATTCTTTTTTTTTCTATACTGGCCCCCCGTGGGAATCGAACCCACAACCCTGGCATTGCAAACGCCATGCTCTACCAACTGAGCTACATCCCTGCCGGCCACTCCCTCCCCTACCCTGGATGACGCTGTGCCAATTGTGCGCCGCCCCATGGGTCTCCCGGTCGCAGCCGGCTGCGACAGAGCCTGGATTCAAACCAGGATCTCTAGTGGCACAGCTAGCACTGCAGTGCCTTAGACCACTGCGCCACTCGGGAGACCATGACACTGAAGATGTTAACAATTAGCAACATGGGGAAGACACTGCAGATGATGTCAAGACTGGATGACAGGGCGGCCAAACCAACAACCACCGGGATGGAGCTTGCCAAGATGATTGCCAACCACTTTCAAAAGAAGGTTGACGACATCCGATCCTCGTTTGTTAAGTCTAATGACACTGCTGGTCCTACTCACACTGCCCTACCCTATGCTTTGACTTCTTTCTCCCCTCTCTCTCCAGACAAAATCCTGCGACTTGTGACTGCAGGCCGCCCAACAACCTGCCCGCTTGACCCCATCCCCTCCTCTCTTCTCCAGACCATCTCCGGTGAACTTCTCCCCTACCTCACCTCGCTGATCAACTCATCCTTGACCACTGGCTATGTCCCTTCCGTCTTCAAGAGAGCGAGAGTTGCACCCCTTCTCAAAAAACCAACACTCGATCCCACTGATGTCAACAACTACAGACCAGTATCCCTTCTTTCTTTTCTTTCCAAAACTATTGAGCGTGCTGTCTTTAGCCAACTCTCTTGCTATCTCTCTCAGAATGACCTTCTTAATCCAAACCAGTCAGGTTTCAGGACTGGTCATTCAACTGAGACTGCTCTTCTCTGTGTCACGGAGGCTCTCCGCACTGCTAAAGCTAACTCTCTCTCCTCTGCTCTTGTCCTTCTAGACCTGTCTGCTGCCTTTGATACTGTGAACCATCAGATCCTCCTCTCCACCCTCTCCGAGCTGGGCATCTCCGGCGCGGCTCACTCCTGGATTGCGTCCTACCTGACCGGTCGCTCCTACCAAGTGGCGTGGCGAGAAGCTGTCTCCGCACCACGTGCTCTCACCACCGGTGTCCCCAGGGCTCAGTTCTAGGCCCTCTCCTATTCTCCCCTATACACCAAGTCACTTGGCTCTGTCATATCCTCACATGGCCTCTCCTATCATTGCTACGCTGACGATACACAACTAATCTTCTCCTTTCCCCCTTCTGATAACCAGGTGGCGAATCACATCTCTGCATGTCTGGCAGACATATCAGTATGGATGACGGATCACCACCTCAAGCTGAACCCTGGCAAGACGGAGCTGCTCTTCCTCCCGGGGAAGGACTGCCCGTTCCATGATCTCGCCATCACGGTTGACAACTCCGTTGTGTCCTCCTCCCAGAGTGCGAAGAGCCTTGGCGTGACCCTGGACAACACCCTGTCGTTCTCCGCTAACATCAAGGCGGTGACCCGATCCTGCAGGTTCATGCTCTACAACATTCGGAGAGTATGACCCTGCCTTACACAGGAAGCGGCACAGGTCCTAATCCAGGCACTTGTCATCTCCCGTCTGGATTACTGCAACTCGCTGTTGGCTGGGCTCCCTGCCTGTGCCATTAAACCCCTACAACTCATCCAGAATGCCGCAGCCCGTCTGGTGTTCAACCTTCCCAAGTTCTCTCACGTCACCCCCTCCTCCGCACACTCCACTGGCTTCCAGTTGAAGCTCGCATCCGTTACAAGACCATGGTGCTTGCCTATGGAGCAGTGAGGGGAACGGCACCTCCGTACCTTCAGGCTCTGATCAGTCCCTACACCCAAACGAGGGCATTCCGTTCATCCACCTCTGGCCTGCTGGCTCCCCTTCCTCTGCGGAAGCATAGCTCCCGCTCAGCCCAGTCAAAACTGTTCGCTGCTCTGGCACCCCAATGGTGGAACAAGCTCCCTCACGACGCCAGGACAGCGGAGTCACTCACCACCTTCCGGAGACATTTGAAACCCCACCTCTTTAAGGAATACCTGGGATAGGATAAAGTAATCCTTCTACCCCCCAAAAAAAATAAAATAAATAAATAAATATTGTAAAGTGGTTATCCCACTGGCTATAGGGTGAATGCACCAATTTGTAAGTCGCTCTGGATAAGAGCGTCTGCTAAATGACGCAAATGTGCCCTTGAGCAAGGCACTTAACCCTAATTGCTCCTGTAAGTCGCTCTGGATAAGAGCGTCTGCTAAATGACTAAAATGTAAAATGTAAATGATCACCAGGTTGGTTAAGATGATCCCAAAAGCTCTCATCTTATGTGGGTCTGTCGTCCCCTGTTTCTTCTCTCCCCCTCTGCCCCCCTCTACCTCTCCTGGACCAGGCTGCTTCAGCACACGCAGGATGAAGAAGCAGCAGAGAGAAATGACGGCCACCCCAAGGCAATACACACTAACGAGCAAATAAGCTGAGATTTCTTCATAACCTATTTAAGCGACAGGAGAACAAGTGTAAGCAAGTGACAACACCCAGACCACTGTTGAACACGCCACCCTGTACCTCCGGAGCCTGTACTTGAGGAAAGCCACAGGTTGGGCCACCGCCAAGTAGCGCTCCACACAGATGGAGCTCTGAAGCAGGGGCCTGCAGGTCCAGGAGAGGAAATAGAAGAAATACACAGCCTGCCGTAACATGATATTCTGGATGAGTAGGTAGCTGATCACCTCAAGGAGACCCTCCACACAGAACACCAGCTCCACTGCAAACAGGTTAATAGGGAAGACCTGGGTGGGGTTGAGACCTCCAGAGAGACTTCCACTCAGAGAGAGCCATAGGCACCAGACCAGGGCTGGCGTCCCCACGAGGAAGCACATGGCCGGACAGCATGGCAAATCACTGGCACAACACAGAACTGGTCCACGCAATCATCCCAGTTGTCAAGGTCAGTGTGGTTCACTGAAGAGTCATTCATCCTTGTGGAACAATGTCCGAGCCCACTAAGAGATGAGAGAGGGAAGATGAGACAATTCATCACTTTGTTTTAATATATTGTTGGCAAAATACTGATGCAATATACTGATGCAAACATACATAAAAATACTTTGATATACTGTACGTTGGTCTACAGTTATGTCAGTCAAACCATTGTTTATTCTCCCAGAAAGTCTGAATGAAAACATGAAGAGGAGATTTAAAGCAATTAGCCTGAGATAACATACTCAGTGATGTGAAAATGTAAAATAAACTACCCTAGTTGATTTGGTAACTCAAAACTTGATTTGCAGTGTTCGTGTTGTTTTTTCTCCTGCAGAAGTCCAACCCGATGGAATAACACCTATATGTATGAGTGATTTTAGCCAAATCTCTCTGTCCTGTATTCTTCCTAACTAGTCACGTGTTGTGTTATTTACATAGAATGAAGGAGCACAGATAAAGAAACTACATATGCTTGCACGCACACACACACACACACACACACACACATACGCACACACACACACACACACGCATACACATAAACACACACACACACACACACACATATGGAATTTCAACCTGCTCAGGGATTTGCATTTTGGCCTGACCAGAAATGGAAGCATCATCACTCATATCACTCAGCACCTGTCTGTCCCAGCCACAGGTTAACCCAGCCACCTGCAAGGACTGACTCTTTCACCTTACATAATCAAATCATATGGGCTTCAGACATTCACAGTATTAGTCTGTTGTTTGGATTCTGGATCTCTCTCTAATTGCATAGTGCCTACAGTATAGATTTGTACTGACAGTTAAACCATATGTGATATCTTCAATTAAAAAACATACATTCTATTATTAAACACACACCATTTGTCAAACAAGTGAAAAACAGGCTTCAAATTCAGACAACCACATCCTTTAGAGTTCCAAGTCTCCCAAAAACACTAACATGTTGAGTAAAATCTATTTTCTTTGTGTCTGTGTGTGTAGTTTTCTTTTGAAATGAAAAATATTGAAGATCAGAATCAACTCCAGAATTAGGCCTTACTCCTACAGAGGCAGTTACAACAGCTAAAAGACAATGTTGGCTGTCATGCAAATAGCTAGTGAAAACATCAGGGCAGGTCCCAATGTTCATGGAAGCTAATGTTTTTTTTTCCAATGGCCCTGTCTGGGTTTGTATGTTTTGTAAAAATTATACAGTGCTTTCATCATTGAAGGGGGATACATATTTAATTACATGCTGTAGTGACAGAAAGACAGGGATGTCACGACTTCCGCCGAGGCTGCCTCCCCTCCTTGTTCGGGCAGGTTTCGGCGTTCGTCGTCACCGGCTTACTAGCCACTGCTGCTACATATATCATCATTCCACTTGTCTTGTCTTGTCAATTACACACACCTGGTTCTCATCCCGTCATCAGTCCATGTATAAGTGTTCCCTCTGCCCCCTTGTCCTTCGGGGTGATTGTTTTATGTGTGTTGAGTGTAGCTCGGTGGAGCTACTCGTACCTTGTATTGCCGGGGTAGATTGTTCCCCAGTGTCTGTATTTTGTTGTCGCTATCCAGCGCAACTGTGTACGACGGAATAAACTCTGTATTCTGTGATTTACCCTCCTGCGCCTGACTCCTTCTAATCACACTCATCACAAGGGACCTGAACTGTTGAATCAATCAGATTTGCTTTATTCAATACTTATTTTTAAAAACACAGCAATTCATTTCAACATAGAACAATATAGAACACCACTCGATAGTAGAGAAGCAACTGCTATACAGGATGTAAAAGAAGATAAAAGGTGATTTTGCTAAGTTAAGATTGTAGTATATACTGTAATTTGGGGGTTACAATTTGTCAAACCAAGCAAAACAGCCTGTAATAGGTTGGAATTGTGATCATGAGGTGATAGTAAAATTGCAAAATATGTCTTCCTAATTTCACTTACGTTAACAGCTACAGAAAGGCTAAATGTCAATTTCACACATGCACCAATCAGTCCCCCTCCCCACACACACGTCTTAGTTTAACCATAAACCACTTATTACGAATGTCAAAACCTCTGAATAGCATGAAAAATATGATTAAAAGGAATGAAACAGAATAATAATCAGAGAAATGCAAGACAAACATTCCCCTACAGTGGAGTTATCCTTCTCTTCAACCCCCGATGCAGATCAGTTTCCCATTCTTGCAGAGGTAGAGGAGGGGCTGAGTAAAGATAATGGATGTCAGAATACACTTGAATGATATCAAAGAAATATGATCCTGATGGATTGACCTGATGACCATAGAGGAGTAGTTCAGCATCAAGGTCAGCAGGATGATCTGGACGGTACAGGAGGCTTTCCTCTTCATCAGGTTCCCTCCCTCCTCTTTTTCACCATGTCTCTCCTTCCCTCCATCCCCTGGACCAGACCTGCTCAGAACCCTCAGTATGAAAACACTGCAGAACACATCCCTGAACAGAACCGCGGTGAAGATACCAGCTTTGAAATTGATACCGCCTCCGGTAGCAACCTTTGACACAATGAGGCCTAGTGGCGGCAACCATGCCACAATCACACATACTGATGCAGCACTGAAACAGGGTCCGTCCGACCTCGACCAAGCCAAAAATTTACTCCCTGGCAGAATGAAGGGTCAAACTTTTGATGAACAGGACATTGGTGACCAACTGAGGAGAGTTCCTTGACAGACTAGTTGATGGTGAAGATCTCCTGGTTCACCTGGACCGAAGGGCCACCAGCCACATTTACCAGGTGTTGGTGACCAGGCCCAGGAGGCAGTTGAACACCTCTGTTCCCAGGTAGACTGGCAGACAGGTGGGCCACACCCAGCACCAGGAGTCATAATAGCCAAACCCCCTGGTGTTGTTAAACCTGATGGGATCAGGAAAAGAGGAGTTGGTTCCTTCATTGCTGCATGTCCTCTGTTACTTTAGTCTCTGGAGAACAGGAAGAGCTGCATTCTGAAGTGTTGTAACGTTTAGAAAATTGCCTAACAATGACAGCCAAGTCTCATGCGCAGTCAGTCTCCTACATTTGAATAACATTATGCAATCTTGGAGACAGACAGGGACCATGAATTCAAAGTAGAACATCACTTGAAGAAGAAAACAATCCATTACATAATGCTAATGTTAAATGAATAGGTCTAATCCCCTACCTAGCCACCCTGTCCCAATACTAATTGTATAATTAATAAAACAAAATCCAACATAAATGATTAACAAGTGATGCAGCTTTAGTTAAAGGGGCAATCTGCGTATTCTATATCCATTCTTGGAGTTTTAAATTAATGATATATATCCATTGATTCTTGAAGAATGTATCTATTTTAATGCCTCATGAGCTGATTTCAACTGTTGTACCCCATCAAAACCCCAAATAATAGCTTGTTTAAAAAAAGTTAATGTGAACAACTACTGTATTGCCTCAAAACGTAATGTTGATATTATTGATGGTGTCATGAGCCCTCTCACTCCACCGGGTTACCACCTTAATTTGCTTCCACTCTGCTCACCTCCCTCTCTCTACTCAGCCTAACTAGCTCCACCTGTCCCTGCTCTGCTCGGCTCTAATTACTCTGCCAGCTGCGCTGCATTACCCACTAACCTCTCCCAGTATTTAAGGCCCTGTCTTTCAGCTCTCCGGTGTCAGATCGTCTGCAAAGCTCACACCCGGAACCTGTTTGCTCGCGCTTCTGGCTCACCCTGGTTTTGTGACCCCGACCTGCCTGTTTTTTTGGATACTCTTCTGCCTCAGGAGATCCAGACCTGCTTCTGCCATTACGACTCCTGACTACTCTTCAATCCCGGTAACTCTGACCAGCCTTCTGCCTTGCTACTACGTATTTTGGATTTCCCTTGAACTGTACTGCTGCCTGGTTTCATTCCGCCCCTGTTGTGTCTGTGTCTCCCCCAGGACTTCTGGACCACCCACCACCGGCTTCATAGGACGCATCGCTGCCACTGGGGGGCACAGACCCAGCGCATTGGACGGGATCCCTGTTACCCCTGGAGCCTTCATTCACTCCCTACTTCCCTTTTCCCTTAAGTTTAATAAACTTTCTGGTGTGACGCAATTGTGGTCCTCTGGTCGTCTGTCTGAACCGTGACAGTACGATCTGACCATTATGGACTCAGCGCACACTTTCCCCGACATGGAAACCGATGAGCATGAGCAGCAGTTCCAGCAGCAGCAACAACAACTCGCCATGATCATTCAACTCCTCACCAACCTTACCCCAGCCAGTCTGCCCACCAGCCCAGCCCCCGAGTTACCTGCCCCGGTCATTGCAGCCGCTGCCCGAACCCAAGATTGGAAACCCCGAGCGGTTCAACGGCGATTCAACCCAGGTCCGGCCATTCCTGACTAGCTGCCGACTTCAGTTCTCCTTGCAGCCAAGGACCTTCGCCACGGAGGGGGCTAAAGTTGGGTATGCCATCACTCACCTGACGGGCCGAGCTCGACTCTGGGGAACAGCAGAGTTCGAACGTCAAACCCCCCGCATGTGCAACCTTCGACCTGTTTGCTGAGGAGATGCTGAAGGTGTTTGACCTGGATTCACCCACCGCAGAGGCGTCTCGTGAACTGTTCAGTATTCGACAAGGCAGACGTACAGTCGCAGACCATTCCATCGACTTCCAAACCCTGGCTAGACGAAGTTCTTGGAACACACCATCGTTGGTGGACGCGTTCTTCCATAGTTTGGCTGACTATATCAAGGACGAGTTGGTCTCCCATGAACTGCCTTCCACTCTTGATGAAGCCATCGCACTGACTGTCAGGATCGACAGAAGGATACAGACCCGTCGGCCGTGAGAGGGGCGCCAAGGTCCACCTACTACCGGCATTCGGAGAGATCCGACTGGGCTCCTGTCATCTACTGCCACTCACCCAGGTCAGCTTGATCAGTCTGAGCCTATGGAGATTGGGCGAGCCTCCCTCACTCCTGCAGAGCGCCAGCGCCGCTTCACCTCAAACCTCTGCCTCTATTGTGGAGGTGATGGACATCGTGTGGTAACCTGCCCTTTAAAGGGCCGAAGCTCACCGGGCGTAGGGGGAGTCCGGTTGAGTTCAATGACCATCCAGTCCTCCGACCGCAAACCCCTGCTGCAAGTTCACCTCCGCCTCTCTGACTCAACTCACACCCTGGCTGCTCTGGTGGATTCTGGCGCCGAAGCCAACATAATGGACATCAAGCTGGCACGCCAACTGGGACTGGAGAACCTCCGTTTGACACCTCCTATTCCTGCCCGGGCACTGGACGGACACTTACTCGGATCGGTCACTCATGTCACGGCCCCGGTCTCGATGGGTCTGTCCGAAACCATCAAGAAACTATCCAGTTTCACCTGCTCCCCTCTCCAGGCCAACCCCTCATCCTGGGTTACCCATGGCTCCGCCGGCACAACCCTCAGCTCGACTGGGTGACCGGGGTGATCAGGGAGTGGGGAGAGGACTGCCACCGAACCTGCCTGCTTGCTGCCGCACTACCCCCTCGGCCAGTACCTACTAACTCCGCTCCTGACCTCTCCAATGTCCCAGAATGCTACCATGGTCTCAGAGAGGTGTTTAACAAAGCAAGAGCCACATCTCTGCCCCCTCACCGACCGTACGACTGTGCCATCGACCTCCTCCCTGGAACAGCTCCTCCAAGGGGGTCGTCTTTATTCGTTGTCTGCTCCTGAAAGAAAGTCCATGGAGGACTACATCAATGGCTCTCTGTCCGCAGGATTAATCCGTTCATCTTCATCTCCTGCTGGTGCTGGCTTCTTCTTTGTGGGGAAGAAGGACGGATCTCTTCGCCCCTGCATCGACTACAGGGGACTCAACGACATCACAGTGAAAAACCGTTACCCTCTGCCTCTGCTCACCTCTGCTTTTGAGTTGCTCCAGGGAGCCACTGTTTTTACCAAGTTGGATCTCAGAAACGCTTACCACCTAGTGCGGATCCGGGAGGGAGATGAATGGAAAACCGCATTCAATACACCAACAGGCCACTACGAGTATCTGGTTATGCCTTTTGGCCTCACCAATGCTCCTGCTGTGTTCCAGGCTCTAGTGAATGATGTACTGCGGGACATGTTAAACAAGTTTGTCTTCGTTTACCTGGATGACATCTTAATTTACTCCAGAAACCTGTCTGAACACACCCGCCATGTCCAGCAAGTCCTTCATCGTCTTCTGGAGAATTCCCTCTACGCCAAGGCAGAGAAATGTGAGTTTCACGTCAAGACAGTGGCCTTCCTGGGGTACATAGTGGCAGAAGGAAGTATCCAAATGGATCCTGCCAAAGTATCAGCAGTCACTTCATGGCCAGTTCGGAGAACAGAAAGAAGCTGCAACAGTTTCTGGGGTTTGCTAACTTCTATAGGAAGTTTATCCGAACTACAGTACCGTTGCTGCCCCTCTCACTGCTCTAACCAGCACCAAGCAACCCTTCACCTGGACCCCAGCAGCCGACAAAGCCTTCAGTACCCTCAAGGTGAGGTTCACCTCCGCTCCCATCCTCCAGATGCCTGATGTGGACCGGCAATTCATTGTGGAGGTGGACGCCTCGGATGTGGGAGTTGGTGCTGTGATTTCTCAGTGGGCTGCGGAGGATAGGAAGCTCCATCCCTGTGCCTTTTTCTCACGTCGGTTGTCCCCCTCTGAGTGCAATTACGACATAGGGAACCGTGAGCTGCTGGCTGTGAAACTTGCCTTGGAGGAGTGGCGTCACTGGCTGGAGGGGTCCACCATTCCATTTCTCGTTTGGACCGATCATAAGAACTTGGAGTACATCCGCACGGCCAAACGGTTGAACTCCAGGCAGTCCCGCTGGGCCCTGTTCTTCACCAGGTTTAATTTCACTCTGTCATACCGGCCTGGATCACGCAACACCAAGCCAGACGCCCTCTCCCGTCAATTCCAGAAGGATGACACCCCCTCCAAGGACCCTGTGTCGATTCTGCCAAGTCCCTGCATCGTTGCAGCTCTGACCTGGGCTGTTGAGGAACAGGTGCTGGAGGCTCTCCGTAACCAGCCAGGTCCCAGCACTTGCCCAGCTGACCGCCTTTTTGTCCCCGAAGACCTGAGGTCCCAGGTCATTCAGTGGGGACATGACTCCCGCCTAGCTTGTCACCCTGGCTCCACCCGCACTTACAACCTGCTCGCCCAGAGGTTCTGGTGGCCCTCTCTGAGGAAGGATGTACGGGAATTCGTCCAAGCCTGCCCCCATCTGCAACCAACACAAGTCGTCCTGCCAGCCCCCAGCCGGATTGCTGCAGCCCCTGCCTGTGCCCAGACGTCCCTGGTCTCACATCGCCCTTGACTTTGTCACGGGGCTGCCCCCCTTCAAGTGGCATGACCGTCATTCTCACCATCGTTGACCGTTTCAGCAAGATGGCACACTTCATTCCCCCCCCCAAGCTCCCAACCGCCAAGGAGACCGCCCAGGTGGTCCTGGAACACGTCTTCCGGATCCACGGACTGCCAAGGGATGTTGTTTCTGACCGTGGTCCACAATTCTCCTCCGCTTTTTGGAAGGAGTTCTGTCACCTGCTGGGAGCCACAGTCAGTCTGACTTCCGGATTCCATCCCCAATCCAATGGGCAGTCAGAGCGGGCTAATCAGGAGCTCGAGAAGGCACTGCGATGCATGACTTCACGCAACCCCCACTCCTGGTCGCAGCAATTGACATGGGTGGAGTACGCACACAATTCTCTGACCTGCTCTGCCATCGGTATGTCCCCTTTCCAATGTGTTTATGGATACCAGCCTCCTCTATTTGCCAGCCAGGAGGAGGAGGTTACTTGCCCATCTGCACTTGCTTTTGCCCGTCGATGTCGCCGCACCTGGTCACAAGCCCGAGCCACACTCCTCAGGTCCGTTGCCAGCTACACTACCGGGGCCAACCGTCGGAGAATTCCTGCTCCCACCTACCATGTTGGTCAAAGGGTGTGGTTGTCATCGAAGAACCTGCCACTCAGGGGTGGAGTCGCAGAAGCTGGCACCTCGGTTCATTGGCCCATTCCCTATCATAAGAGTGATTAGCCCAACTGCTGTCCGGCTCCAACTGCCTAATTCCCTGAGGGTGCACCCCACTTTCCATGTGTCTAAGATTAAGCCCATCCATGAGAGTCCGCTGGTCCCTGCTGCGCCTGGTCCTCCTCCTCCACGGCTCGTCGATGGTGGTCTGGTTTACACCGTCCGCCGCCTGCTTCGGTCCAGACGGAGGGGTAGGGGTCTCCAGTACCTCATTGACTGGGAGGGCTATGGACCTGAGGAAAGGACCTGGGTGCCAGCTAGTCGGATTGTGGATAGGACTCTCATCACCGCTTTCCACCAACGGCATCCTGATCAACCTGCAATCCGTAGGGGCCGCCCCAGAGGGGTCCCTAACCGTCCGGCCCGCTCGGCTTCCTGTCCTGTGCCTGATCCTGTCTCGGGACCTGTCCCATCTCCCCGACCACGGCCCTCCGGCTTCCTCCGAGGATGAGGACGTTCACTCGGACCGTTCGGAGGAGTTCTAGCCCTCCTCCGGCTCCCCTCCTCCCGCCCGGCGTGGTGTTGCTCTTGGGACTTCTGGGGCCGTCCCTTGGGGGTTCTGTCATGAGCCCTCTCACTCCACCGGGTTACCACCTTAATTTGCTTCCACTCTGCTCACCTCCCTCTCTCTCTACTCAGCCTAACTAGCTCCACCTGTCCCTGCTCTGCTCGGCTCTAATTACTCTGCCAGCTGCGCTGCATTACCCACTAACCTCTCCCAGTATTTAAGGCCCTGTCTTTCAGCTCTCCGGTGTCAGATCGTCTGCAAAGCTCACACCCGGAACCTGTTTGCTCGCGCTTCTGGCTCACCCTGGTTTTGTGACCCCGGACCTGCCTGTTTTTTTGGATACTCTTCTGCCTCAGGAGATCCAGACCTGCTTCTGCCATTACGACTCCTGACTACTCTTCAATCCCGGTAACTCTGACCAGCCTTCTGCCTTGCTACTACGTATTTTGGATTTCCCTTGAACTGTACTGCTGCCTGGTTTCATTCCGCCCTGTTGTGTCTGTGTCTCCCCCCAGGACTTCTGGACCACCCACCACCGGCTTCATAGGACGCATCGCTGCCACTGGGGGGCACAGACCCAGCGCATTGGACGGGATCCCTGTTACCCTGGAGCCTTCATTCACTCCCTACTTCCCTTTTCCCTTAAGTTTAATAAACTTTCTGGTGTGACGCAATTGTGGTCCTCTGGTCGTCTGTCTGAACCGTGACAGATGGTCCACTTTGGTATTGTTTGAACTGCAGATTGCCCCATTTAACATAAAGTCTAATGCTAATGTGCTGTATGGTTAAAACTATAATTTGTATATCATGGAGGGTAAGTCCTTGCATCCATAGCTCTGTCTATGAATTTGATAGTTTCTCCAGCCCCATCCCTCTGCTTTTTAACAAAACAGTGGTGGGTAATTTGCTTTGTTATTGTTTGAACTGAAAATTGCCCCTTTAACAACAAGTCTAATGCTAATGTGCTGTATCTCACAAAATGATATTGCTACAAGCAACAAAATTAAAACAATTAATAAAATTACTCATTGCCGTGTCTACGTACAGAATGTTTAAACTACAGTTGCAGACACTAAGAAGTTAGACTGTGCCACGGTATTGGCAGAACAATTTTAATTAAATGTGTATTTAGCACAACGCTCTATCATCTCCTAGCGATAGTTTGTCACAAAATCCTGTACTTTTAGTGCCTGCAACTGTAAGTCTAACGTTTCTCTGGCCCTCTACGGCATGGCAGCCTTCCCTCTCTGTAGAGGTGCAGCAGGGGTGAGACCAAGACACTGAAGATGTTAACAATCAGCAACAAGGGGAAGACATTGCAGATAATGTCAAGACTGGATGACAGGGTGGTGTAACCAACGACAACCGGGATGAAGCTCGACAAGATGATCACCAGGTTGGTTAAGACGATTCCAAAAGCTCTCATCTTATGTGGGTCTGTCGTCCCCTGTTTCTTCTCTCCCCCTCTGCCCCCCTCTACCTCTCCTGGACCAGGCTGCTTCAGCACACGCAGGATGAAGAAGCAGCAGAGAGAAATTATGGACACCGCAAGGCAATAGACAGTGATGAACACATGACCTGCGGTTTCATCATTACCCATTAAAGGGATAGAAGAACATGCGTAAGCGAGCGACAACAGCCAGATCACTGTTGAACACGCCACCCTGTTCCTCCGGAGCCTGTACTTGAGGAAAGTCACAGGTTGGACCACCGCCAGGTAGCGCTCCACACAGATGCAGCTCTGGAGCAGGGGCCTGCAGGTCCAGGAGAGGATATAGAGGAAATATACAGCCTGTAGTATCATGACGTTCTGGATGAGGTAGCTGATCACCTCAAAGAGACCCTCGACACAGAACACCAGCTCCACTGCAAACAGGTTAATAGGGAAGACCTGGGTGGGTTTGAGACCTCCAGAGAGACTTCCACTCAGAGAGAGCCAGAGGCACCAGACCAGAGCTGGTGTCCCCAGGAGGAAGCACAGGGACTGGGCAGCACCAGACAGCACTATCCCAACATAGCCATTGTTAAAACAAAACCCCAAGCTGAAGTTAGTGTGGTTTCCTGATGAGTCGTTCATCCTTGTAGAATAATATCCAAGCCCACTGAGACATGAGAGAGGGGAGAATACACAATGAATTACTTTATGTTTTAATATATTGTTGGCAAAATACTGATGCAATAAACTGAAGCAAATATACATAAAAATAATTTGATATACGTATATCTACTGTCATGTCAATCAGGATATTGTGCGTTGTCTCAGAAAGTTTGAATGAAAATATGAGATGTAAAACGATCAGCGGAAGATAACATACCCAATTATTTTAAAATGTACAGTAACCTACCCTAGTTGTTTTTGTACCTCGGACCTTGCTTTGCGATATTCGTACTTCTCTCTCCTGAAGAACTCTGAGACCAGCCCAATGGTACAACACCTACATGTATGAGAGATTTTATCCAAAGCTCTCTGTTCTTCCTAACAAGTCACGTGTTGTGTTATTTACATACACACACCTGTGGGCATTGATAAATTGAGCACCTTTGTATGAACAGTTTGCAGCAAGTCTTTATATTTGACTAGATATCCCATCAAAACATAAAATCAACAAACAGAACAGACAGAATGCATATGCCGAATGCTTCACATTTACACACACACACACACACACACACACACACACACACACACACACACACACACACACACACACACACACACACACACACACAAATGCGCACACACACACACACACACACACACACACACACACACAGATACAATTTCAACCTGCTCAGGGATTTGCATTTTGGCCTGAGCAGAAATGGAAGCATTATCACTCATATCACTCAGCACCTGTCTGTCCCAGCCACAGGTTAACCCAGACACCTGCAAGGGCTGACTCTTTCACCTTACATAATTAAATCATATGGGCTTCAGACATACACAGTATTAGTCTGTTGTTTGGATTCCGTCTCTTTCTAATTGCAAAGTGATTGCAGAATAGGTTTGCACTTACAGGTAAGCCATAAGTGATATTTTCATTTAAAAAACATGCTCTACATTCTATGTTTAAAAACACATAATTCCTCAAACTTTTTTTATTTAATTTATTAATCATTATTTAAAATAGAGTCACATATGTCCAGTTATAATAATACTGGAGTTTTATACAATATAGAGTTAATGTGTGAATTAGTTTCAATAGTATGTTACTATGTGGTCCTCTGTAGCTCAGCTGGTAGAGCACGGCGCTTGTAACGCCAAGGTAGTGGGTTCGATCCCCGGGACCACCCATACGCAAAAACAATTAATAATTATGCACGCATGTCTGTAAGTCGCTTTGGATAAAAGCGTCTGCTAAATGGCATATTATCATATGTTATAATTCAGTAGTATTCAGTAGTAAAGTAATATTACAGTGGGGAAAAAAAAGTATTTAGTCAGCCACCAATTGTGCAAGTTCTCCCACTTAAAAAGATGAGAGAGGCCTGTAATTTTCATCATAGGTACACGTCAACTATGACAGACAAATTGAGGGAAAAGAAATCCAGAAAATCACATTGTAGGATTTTTAATGAATTTATTTGCAAATTATGGTGGAAATTAAGTATTTGGTCACCTACAAACAAGCACGATTTCTGGCTCTCACAGACCTGTAACTTCTTCTTTAAGAGGCTCCTCTGTCCTCCACTCGTTACCTATATTAATGGCACCTGCTTGAACTTGTTATCAGTATAAAAGACACCTGTCCACAACCTCAAACAGTCACACTCCAAACTCCACTATGGCCAAGACCAAAGAGCTGTCAAAGGACACCAGAAACAAAATTGTAGACCTGCACCAGGCTGGGAAGACTGAATCTGCAATAGGTAAGCAGCTTGGTTTGAAGAAATCAACTGTGGGAGCAATTATTAGTAAATGGAAGACATACAAGACCACTGATAATCTCCCTCGATCTGGGGCTCCACGCAAGATCTCACCTCATGGGGTCAAAATGATCACAAGAACGGTGAGCAAAAATCCCAGAACCACACGGGGGGACCTAGTGAATGACCTGCAGAGAGCTGGGACCAAAGTAACAAAGCCTACCATCAGTAACACACTACGCCGCCAGGGACTCAAATCCTGCAGTGCAAGACATGTCCCCCTGCTTAAGCCAGTACATGTCCAGGCCCGTCTGAAGTTTGCTAGAGTGCATTTGGATGATCCAGAAGAGGATTGGGAGAATGTCATATGGTCAGATGAAACCAAAATAGAACTTTTTGGTAAAACTCAACTCGTCGTGTTTGGAGGACAAAGAATGCTGAGTTGCATCCAAAGAACACCATACCTACTGTGAAGCATGGGGGTGGAAACATCATGCTTTGGGGCTGTTTTTCTGCAAAGGGACCAGGACGACTGATCCGTGTAAAGGAAAGAATGAATGGGGCCATGTATCGTGAGATTTTGAGTGAAAACCTCCTTCCATCAGCAAGGGCATTGAAGATGAAACGTGGCTGGGTCTTTCAGCATGACAATGATCCCAAACACACCGCCTGGGCAACGAAGGAGTGGCTTCGTAAGAAGCATTTCAAGGTCCTGGAGTGGCCTAGCCAGTCTCCAGATCTCAACCCCATAGAAAATCTTTGGAGGGAGTTGAAAGTCCATGTTGCCCAGCGACAGCCCCAAAACATCACTGCTCTAGAGGAGATCTGCATGGAGGAATTGGCCAAAATACCAACAACAGTGTATGAAAACCTTGTGAAGACTTACAGAAAACGTTTGACCTGTGTCATTGCCAACAAAGGGTATATAAATAGTATTGAGAAACTTTTGTTATTGACCAAATACTTATTTTCCACCATAATTTGCAAATAAATTCATTAAAAATCCTACAATGTGATTTTTTGTCTGTCATAGTTGACGTGTACCGATGATGAAAATTACAGGCCTCTCTCATCTTTTTAAGTGGGAGAACTTGCACAATTGGTGGCTGACTTAATACTTTTTTTCCCCACTGTATGTAGGCTAGTAGGTAGTAGCTTATCATGTGGTAATGTATTGTAATGACTTCGATTAATCCTAAATGAGTGAATGTCCACAACAGTTCCACAACAAAAAAATAAATAATTCAACCCGAACTCTCACAGAGAACAGGAGGGCTTTTCAGGGGGCCGCTCGAACACCATCTCTGCCAGCAAGAGCAGGGCAGGAGGTGGAGTCATGGACAGCGGTGCAGCACGCCATGAGGACCATGGACAGGGGTGCAGCACGCCATGAGGAACATGGACAGCGGTGCAGCACGCCATGAGGACCATGGACAGCGGTGCAGCACGCCATGAGGACCATGGACAGCGGTGCAGCACGCCATGAGGACCATGGACAGCGGTGCAGCATGCCATGAGGACCATGGACAGCGGTGCAGCACGCCATGAGGACCATGGACAGCGGTGCAGCACGCCATGAGGACCATGGACAGCGGTGCAGCACGCCATGAGGAACATGGACAGCAGTGCATTACGCCATGAGGAACATGGACAGCGGTGCAGCACGCCATGAGGACCATGGACAGCGGTGCAGCACGCCATGAGGACCATGGGCAGGTGCTTGTCCCAGTCAGATATGATGAGCAGCTGTTATGCTGTTTATGTTTATGTTCATGTTTATGTTTATGCTGTTTGTTTTATTATGTTATGTTACGGAGAGAGAGAAGGAGGAGAGAGGGAGGGAGGGGGAGAGAGAGAGGGAGGGGAGAGAGAGAGGGAGGGGGAGAGAGAGAGGGAGGAGAGAGGGTGGGGAGAGAGGGAGGGAGGAGAGAGAGGGAGGGAGGGGAACCCTTTTTGAAGCGCTCAACGAGGCCATCGCTTTGTTGGAAGAAGCGTAGTACTGCGTGTCTTGTCCATACCCAGCTGCTCATTGGACAAAAAATGTCTGCCTTGGCCGCTGTGAATGGACTCTGCAGCGCCAAACCTTCTGAACCGCTGTACTGGCGTCTACGATTGTCTCTGATTCCTGGTTAGGCAGAGCATGGACCTCGGGCCATTTTGTGAAATAGTCCATGGCCGTGAGCACCCAGTAGTTTCCACTGTCTGTAGCGGGGAATGGCCACACTATATCCACTCCCACCCTCTCCATGGGACCCCCCTCACTGGGAACTGTGAGAGCTGAGCGTGGGAGCGACCTGGAGGGCCCTTTCTGGCTGTGTGGATGTCACAGTTGTAGAAAAAGTCCTACATATCCCTCTTGTGCTGACTGCAGTAGAAGCCCTGACAGAGGCGGCAGAGGGTTTTTGGGACCCCAAAGTGTCCTCTATGCATGCCCAGGAGCACAGCCTGCCGCAGTGCTTTGGGGACCACAACCTGCCACCTGTTTTCTCCTATAGCTGGCTCCTTCCATGCTTGCTATAGCTCAGCCAGCCGCAGAGATTAAAACTTTGACCACAGCCCTTTGGTCGTGTGTGAGAGCGCCACCAACTCTTCCAACCTTGGTCTCTGCTGCTCCTCCACCCACTGTAGCACTGAATTATGTCTGTGTCCTGCTCCTCCACCCACTCTAGCACTGACTTTAGGTCTATGACATGCTCCTCCACCCACTCTAGCACTGACTTTAGGTCTATGACCTGCTCCTGCTGCTGCCTCCATTCAGCCACGTCAACAGCCTGCAGCTCACAGCAGACAGGCCCGCTCACCTGGCATGCTGAGGCACAGACTCCCTCCTCCGCACACAGCTCTCTCTCACGGGCCTCTTTCCTCTCACAGTAATGGCACTTGTCTGCAGTACAGGGCCGGCAGGAAATGGAGTTGGCCGCCCTGTGTACCACCGTGAAGTCTTGTAGCTTGTGTTTGTTGAATGTTTTGCTGAAGTACGTCACCACTCACTGCTCCTCTGGCCCCACCTGTGCCAGCACCCCAACCATGCCCACATTGCTCACATCTGTGTCCAGGATAAAAAGGAAGGTGGGGTCAGGGTGGGCAAGAATGATGGCCTCGATCAGTGCACGCTTGAGGGTGTTGAAGGCCTCCTGGCACTCCTCTGTCCATGTGAAGGCCTCCTGGCACTCCTCTGTCCATATGAAGGCCTGGTCCTTCGGCAGCAGGCGGTTCAAGGGAGCAGCAAAGCTGGAGAAGCTCCGTACAAAACCTCTTGTAGTATGAGGCCAGGCCCATGAAGCTCTTCAGCTGCTGCTGGTGGTCAGCTATGCTGGTCTCGGATAGCCCACCCTTTGTCCATAGTGTTGGTTCCCTCTTCCCCCACTTGTTGGCCTAAGAAGGACACCTCTCTCCTCATCTAGTTGCACTTCTCAGGGTGGAGCTTCAGGCCTATGGCAGCCACCCGCTCCAACACACGCCATAGCGCCCCCCAGGGCAGACTGGAAGGAGCTGCCATGGGCCAGGATGTTGTCGAGGTAGACCAGGCACTCCTGTCGGGGGATTCCAGCCATCAGCCTATCCATCTACCACTCAAATACACAGGAGCGTTGCATAGGCCAAAGCAGAGGACCTTGAAGTGCTGGAGAAAGCGATTTTGGCTCTGGCCTCTGGGGAGAGGGGTACCTGGCATTAGCCACCGCAGAGGTCCGGTAAAGAGAACCAGGAGGACCCCCTAACCAAGTCCAGCGCAGCCGCCTGTAGTCCACACAGAACGTCAGCTTGTCCCCCTTCTTAGGAACCATGACTACTGTTGCATCCCAGGGGCTGTCTGAGGGCTCGATGAAGTCTGCCTGCTGCATCTCCAATACAGCCCTGTCTGCCGATTCCTGGTGTATCAGCAGGATATGGCGAGACACATCTTGATGGGACGAATGTCCCCTGTGTCGATCTCATGCTGCACCAGATGAGTCTGACCCACCTCCTCCTAACTCAGAACAAAGCTGTCTCTGAACTGAAACAACAAATGCCACAGCTGTTCCTGCTGCTCGGGGTCGAGGCCATCACAGTTCCTCCCCCATATCTCATTCACTGGGCACAGGGGATATGGCCCAGGCTCACGGAAGAACATGTCATGGAGGTAGTTGGGAGAATGTAACACACAGCCGTAGGTGGGCTGTGTGAATGTGACATTAGGGGGGCCCATGGTGACTGCAGGCCCTCCATGGAAGCTCAGTGTGCCCCCGTCTAGGTCTAGCTGGCAGCCTTTGCTCCTAAGTCCAACCCCAGGATACAGGAGTCCTGCACAGCCGCCACCCACACAGGATGAAGCATAGTCCCGCCCCCTCACTGTGAGAGTCATTATCCTCTTTGATTGGTGCCAGCTCACCTGTGACTGAGGAGCTGCACAGTTGTGGGCTCGAACTGAGTCCAACATGGTACAATATCTGGCCTCACCAGGGTTACTCTGGACCCAGTGTCCTCCAGGGCAGAGCAGGGCACCCCTTCCACAGTGACAGGGACATAACAAAAGTCCCCAACACAGGTCCGGTCCACAACAACAACAGGCTCCATCCGCATGCATTCGTCAGTTTTTAGGGGAAGTGAAGCCTTGTTCCCCCGTCCTTGCCATTGGGCTCCTCCTGGCGATGATGGGGTTTGGGAATGAGAGCAAGGGGCCAGATCCGCCCAGTCTATGAGGACCCAGAGCCTTGTCCCTGAACTCTGGGAGACATGGGGCAATCACTGTGCAGATGGCCTGGCTGGCCACACCCCCAGCAGACCATGGGGCCAGAGCGTGTGTTGTGAAAAATGCTACATGCTGTCTGTAGTGTTACATGCTGTCTATGATGTTACATGCTGTCTGTAGTGTCACATGCTGCCTATAGTGTTACA
This sequence comes from Coregonus clupeaformis, assembly GCF_020615455.1. NCBI lineage: Eukaryota > Metazoa > Chordata > Actinopteri > Salmoniformes > Salmonidae > Coregonus > Coregonus clupeaformis. The sequence goes on along the minus strand of NW_025534372.1, from coordinate 87,297 downwards.
TGCTGTCTGTAGTGTTACATGCTGTCTATAGTGTTACATGCTGTCTATAGTGTTACATGCTGTCTATAGTGTTACATGCTGTCTATAGTGTTACATGCTGTCTGTAGTGTTACATGCTGTCTGTAGTGCTACATGCTGTCTGTAGTGTTACAGCACGAATGAGTTCAGTTCTGATCTAGGCTGATATGCTCGTCAATGGGGCTCTGGCAATAGATCTCCCCTCCAACCTCACCTCTTGCTTGCTCACCAACGGCCGTCTATGGGGAGACCATAATTAGGTAGGTTTAGTCTGACCTGTTCAAACTTCAACATAGGATATGTTTGTGTGTCAGATATCACCTATCCTGACTGCCATTGGTAATATAACAGTGACTGTGTATATATTTTGTGTATGTGTTCACAGATACATGAGATGCAGAGAGACCAGCCACTCAACACATCCACAATGAGGTGATTACTAATATTACTGTACAGCACAAATGTCAGGTAAAAGCAACACCATTTTCATGACATGTGTCACTAATGATCTCTGCCTCAACTCTGCCTATTTCTACAGATGGACTGGAGATGCTTTTGCCAGACGGCAGCCTCAGTCGTTTGATGGGGAGACCATAAATGAGTAGGATTTATCTGACCTGTAATTCATCTGACCAGATATCACCTATCCTAACTGTAATAGCACAGTGAATATGTACAGTATGTGTTCACAGAAACATGTATGGAGCCAGCACCTCCAAAGCTTCCCACAGTTGTGCCAAATTGGCTGGATGTCCTTTGGGTAGTGCACCATTCTTGAAACACACAGGAAACTGTTGAGTGTGAAAAACCCAACAGCGTTGCAGTTCTTTACACAAACCGGTACTCCTGGCACCTACTACAGTACCCCGTTCAAAGGCACATAAATATTTTGTCTTGCCCATTCACCCTCTGATTGATTCCCATACACAATCCATGTCTCAATTGTCTCAAGGCTTAAAAATCCTTCATTAACTCGGGTCGGAATCAGTCCCCTATGCAATTGAAAATATCTGGAATCCAAACAACAGACTAATACTGTGTATGTCTGAACACCATGTGATTTGATTACGTAACGTGGAAGAGTCAGCCCTGATCTACCCCCTAACAAAAAATTAAAACATAAACAAAACAAAAAACTTTGAGAAATGGTGTGTGTTTAAACGTTTTAAATGAAGATATCACATATGGTTTACCAGTAAGTACACACCTATACTGTATTCACTTTGCAATTAGAGAGAGATCCAGAATCCAAACAACAGACTAATACTGTGTATGTCTGAAGCCCATATGATTTCATTATGTAATGTGGAAGAGTCAGCCCTTGCAGGTGGCTGGGCTAATCTGTGGCTGGGACAGACAGGTGCTGAGTGATATGAGTGATGATGCTTCCATTTCTGCTCAGACCAAAATGCAAATCCCTGAGCAGATTCAAATTCTATATGTGTATGTGCGTGTGTTTGTGTGTGTGTGTGTGTGCATGTTCGTGCATGCAGCATATGCATTTTGTTAATCTGTGTTTTGTTCATGATCATTTTGATAGGCTTTCTAGCCAAAATTACTTGCTGTAAACTAATCATACAATGGTGCTCAATTAATCAATGCACACAGATGTGTGTATGTAAATATTGCATCACGTGAATTGTTTGGAATAACACAGGACAAAGGGCTTTGGTTAAAATCACTCATACATGTAGGTGATGTACCATCTGGTTGGACTCAGCCTTCTGCAGGAGAGAGAACCACGAATATTGCAAATCAAGGTTACCAAAACAAAACAACTAGAGTAGGTTATATTACAATTTAAGATTATTGAGCATGTTATAATATACCATTTAGCAGACACTTTTATCCAAAGCGACTTACAGTCATGGGTGGTCCCGGGGATCGAACCCACTACCATGACGTTACAAGTGCCATGCTCTACCAATTGAGCTACAGAGGACCAGTTATCTCCAATTCATGTTTTAATTCAGACTTTCTGAGACAACAGTAGACCTACGTATATCAAAGTATTTTTTGTGTATGTTTGCATCAGTGTATTGTATCTGTATTTTGCCAACAAAACATAAAGTCATGAATCGTGTAATCTTCTCTCATATCTCAGTTGGCTCGGATATTGTTCCACAAGGATGAATGACTCCTCAGGAAACCACACTTACCTTGACAACTGGGATGTTTGCTTGGACCAGTTCTATGTTGTGACAGTGCTGACCTTTGCTGCCCAGGCCCTTTGCTTCCTCCTGAGGGCTCCAGCTCTGGTCTGGTGCCTCTGGCTCTCTCTGAGTGGAAGTCTCTCTGGAGGTCTCAAACCCACCCAGGTCTTCCCTATTAACCTGTTTGCAGTGGAGCTGGTGTTCTGTGTGGAGGGTCTCTTTGAGGTGATCAGCTACCTACTCAGCCAGAATATCATGATAATACAGGCTGTGTATTTCCTCTATATCCTCTCCTGGACCTGCAGGCCCCTGATCCAGAGCTGCATCTGTGTGGAGTGCTACTTGGCGGTGGCCCAACCTGTGGCTTTCCTCAAAGGTTGAAGAATTTTGAAAAGAATAATGGCCATATGTTGCACAATCCAGGTGTGGAAAACTCTTAGAGACTTACCCAGAAAGACTCAGCTGTACTCGCTGCTGAAGGTAATTCTACAAAGTACTGACTCAGGGGTGTGATTACTTATATAAATGAGATATTTCTGTATTTCATTGTCAATACATTTGCAAAAATGTCTAAAAACATGTTGTCATTGTGTGTATATAGGTGAGTAAAATGATCTACTTAATCCATTTTGAATTCAGGATGTAATACAGTGGTCACCAACCGGTCGATCGTGTCGATCTCCCAGTCATTCCTAGTCGATCACCAAACATTTCTGTTAAAAACCCTGAAGCTAAAGCTAAACGCAAAAGCCTTGCGTTACTTAAAAAAAAAAAAAAAGTGCTGTTGGCTGTAGGTGCACTTGATTCAGCAGCCCTGTTGGTGGTAGGTGCACTTGATTCAGCAGCCCTGTTGGCGGTAGGTGCACTTGATTCAGCAGCCCTGTTGGCGGTAGGTGTACTTGATTCAGCAGCCCTGTTGGCGGTAGCTGCACTTGATTCAGCAGCCCTGTTGGCGGTAGGTGTACTTGATTCAGCAGCCCTGTTGGCGGTAGGTGTACTTGATTCAGAAGCCCTGTTGGCGGTAGGTGTACTTGATTCAGCAGCCCTGTTGTCGGTAGGTGTACTTGATTCAGCAGCCCTGTTGGCGGTAGGTGTACTTGATTCAGCAGCCCTGTTGGCGGTAGGTGTACTTGATTCAGCAGCCCTAACGCCGGGAAGGCAAAGTGTTCCCATTTTGAACCATTTCATGTTTCTGGCAGAACTCTCCGCCTACCCGGCAGGCCCAGAGAGAAAATCAAGGTCACCTATAGGCCTACCACTGGCAAATCAGATAGCTCCAATCACCGTTTCTGCACAGTTTCCTCGTGCCACAGTCTGTAAAAAGAACCCTCGAATGCACAGCAAAGTTGATCATGTGAGATTTCAAGATGTTTAAAACCATGACTAGAGAGACTCAACGAATACAGCAAAGAGCTGCTGTTTTTATGAGTAAGTTCATGTTTGTTGTTATTCAGCACTGCCAACACTTTGTTCAACAGTTTTATAAGCCATAAAATGTGTGTTCTCCAGCACTGCAGCGGCAATGAATGAGTATAGCAAAGTGTTTCGATAAGCTTGCGTTCTAATTATTTGCGGCTCGTGTCTTTTTCAAACATTTCTGGTCATAGGAGTAACAACATGAATTGGTGCACGAGTCAGAAATAATGCTGTGCGACTTAAGTTTCGCCATCACTTTGTCTTCTAGAAAAGAGAGATGTTGAGTCGGGTGAGAGGCAGCCTCACCGCAGCTCTCTCCCTCCCCTCAGTGTGAGAACCAGATGACCACCAGATGCAGGCCATCAGTCCAGTAAAAAAATATATATTTATACACTATCGTTCAAAAGTTTGGGGTCACTTAGAAATGTCCTTGTTTTCCATTAAAATCAAATTGATCAGAAATACAGTGTAGACATTGTTAATGTTGTAAATGGCTATTGTAGCTGGAAACGGCTGATTTTTTATGGAATATCTACATAGGCGTACAGAGGCCCATTATCAGAAACCATCAGTACAGTGTTCCAATGGCACGTTGTGTTTGCTAATCAAAGTTTATCATTTTAAAAGGCTAATTGATCATTAGAAAACCCTTTTACAATTATGTTAGCACAGCTGAAAACTGTTGTGCTGATTAAAGAAGCAATAACACTGTCCTTCTTGAGACTAGTTGAGTATCTGGAGCATCAGCAATTGTGGGTTTGATTACAGGCTCAAAATGGCCAGAAACAAATAACTTTCTTCTGAAACTCGTCAGTCTATTCTTTGTTCTGAGAAATGAAGGCTATTCCATGCGAGAAATTGCCAAGAAACTGAAGATCTCGTACAACACTGTGTACTATTCCCTTCACAAACTGGCTCTAACCAGAATAGAAAGAGGAGTGGGAGGCCCCGGTGCAAAGAAAAAGCCATATCTCAGACTGCCCATCTTAATCTTTTATTTTTATTGGCCAGTCTGAGATATTGCTTTTTCTTTGCAACTCTGCCTGGAAGGTCAGCATCCGGAGTTGCCTCTTCACTGTTGACATTGAGACTGGTGTTTTGCGGGTACTGTTTAATGAAACCAGCATTTTCTGTTTGTCTGTTGCCAGTTGGTCTTGTCTCGTCAAGTCGTCCCAGCGTGTTATCCGTGTGTCACCTTCGCTCTATTTTTGTTTTCTAGTCTTCCCGGTTCCGACCTTTCTGCCTGCCCTGACCCTGAGCCTGCCTGCCGTTCTATGCCTCGTTGACTCTGCCTTGGATTACGAACCTTGCCTTCGACCTGCCCTTTTGCCTAACCCTTTGTGATAATAAATATTCTGAGAACCGGACCATCCGTCTCATGTGTCTGCATCAGGGTCATATCCTGAGTCGTGATAGTTAGTTCCCTTCAGGTTGTGTAGCCTATATTATAATTCCATTTAATTCCATTGTTTCATTTACCTTCATTTGCTTCCTGTGTAAACACCATCATGTCCATGTGGTTGTTTCTGAGGATCATTAGTAACAGTTGATAATCTAAAAAAAGACAAAGGCTAATTAAATCGTTATGGAGCAGAGAGCAGACCAAGTCTTAACAGTTTGAACTCAATGCATGGCGCAGTACTTGGCCGTGTCATCACACAGTTCCATGTTTAGTACAGGCAATAGACGAGGGTATTGTAGACTGTTCTCCCTATTATAATTATTTGTACACATCTTCCAGCATTACCATGGGTTGAAGAACTGAATGTTGCAAATTTGTTTAAAGAAATAAATAGGTTTCTCCAAACCTCTATTTATGAATCAGAAATACTTTCCTTAAACTAAATCATCTACAAGATCAGAGTTTTTTTTATCTACCAATTGGTGCTGAAACAAAGACGAATATGCATATACAGTGCCCTCCACTATTATTGGCACCCCTGTTTAAGATGTGGTCGAGGACTTCCAAAAATTCTCCTTTTTTTTTAAACAACATAGAACCCAAATGCAAAAAAATAGAAAAGTACTTTTATTTAAGTACTTTACTTTGGTGGTAAAAAAAAATCACACATTTAGAAGAAAAAAAAAACTTGAAATCATGTGTCCCACAATTATTGGCACTCCTAACAATTCCGCTGAAAATTTTAATTGATTTTTTTTAAAGTATATTTTTCTGTAGCTGCTAAAGTTGGCAGGGTATCTAGGAACTTTTAATTAGTAATTCATGACTTCCTGTTTCCCTGGGGTATAAATATGACGTGACACAGAGGCCTAATTCTCTTACCCATTTGTCAACATGGCAAAGACAAGAGAACACACCATTCAAGTAAGGCAGATTTGTGTCGACCTTCATAAGTCAGGCAATGGCTACAAGAAAATAGCCACTCGCCTTAACTTGCCCGTATCTACAGTCAGAGGAATCATTAAGAAGTTTAAAACAACTGGAACAGTGACAAACAAGGCTGGAAGAGGTCCCAAGTTTATCTTGCCACAACGCACAGTGAGGAGGATGGTAAGAGAAGTAAAAAAAAGTCCTAAGGTCACTGTCACAGAATTGCATCAAAGAGTGGCATCTTGGGGTCACAAAGTCTCCAAAACAACCATCAGACGCTCTCTACATGCCAACAAGCTGTTTGGGAGGCATGCAAGGAAAAAGCCTTTTCTCACTAACACTCACAAACGTAAACGTCTGGAGTTTGCTAAGCGGCACTGGGACTTCCACTGGGATCGTGTGCTTTGGTCAGATGAGACTAAGATTGAGCTTTTTGGCAACAAACACTCTAAGTGGGTCTGGCATAAAACAAAAGATGAGTATGCCGAAAAGCACCTCATGCCCACCGTGAAGTATGGTGGAGGATCTGTGATGCTGTGGGCCTGTTTCTCTTCCAAAGGCCCTGGGAACCTTGTTAGGGTGCATGGCATTATGAACGCTTTGAACTACCAGGACATTTTTTATAAAAACCTGATGGCCTCTGCCAGAAAGCTGAAGATGGGTCATCATTGGGTCTTTCAGCAGGATAATGATCCAAAACATGTGGCAAAATCTACACAAAAATGGTTCAGCAGTCACAAACTCAAGGTCCTCCCATGGCCATCTCAGTCCCCCAGACCTCAACCCAATCGAAAACCTGTGGGGGCGAGCTAAAGAGGAGAGTGCATAAGAGAGGACCCAGGACACTGGATGATCTAGAAAGATTGTGCAAAGAAGAATGGTCAAAGATCCCTCTCTCTGTGTTCTCCAATCTTGTGAAATGTTATAGGAGGAGATTAAGTGCTGTCTTGTTGGCAAAAGGGGGTTGTACAAAGTATTAACATCAGGGGTGCCAATAATTGTGGGACACATGATTTCAAGTCTTTTTTTTTCTAAATGTGTGATTTTTTTTTTTTACACCAAAGTAATGTACTTAAATAAAAGGTTGGATTTTTCTCTTTTTTTTGCATTTGGGTTCTATGTTGTTTAAAAAAAAGGAGAATTTTTGGAAGTCCTCGACCACATCTTAAACAGGGGTGCCAATAATTGTGGAGGGCACTGTATTTACACTAAACAAAAATATTAATGCAACATGCAACAATTTCAATGATTTTAGTGAGTTACAGTTCATATAAGAACATCAGTCAATTGAAATAAATGCATTAGGCTCTAATCTATGCATTTCACATGACTGGGAATACAGATATGCATTTGTTGGTCACAAAAGGTAGGTGCATGTATCAGAAAAACAGTCAGTATCTGGTGTGACCACCATTTGCCTCATGCAGCAAGACATCTCCTTCGCATAGAGTTGATCAGGCAGTTGATTGTGGCCTGTGGAATATTGTCCCAGTCCTCTTCAATGGCCATGCGAAGTTTCTGGATATTGGCGGGAACTGGAACACGAGGTCATACACATTGATTCAGAGCATCCCAAACATGCCCAATAGGTGACATGTCTGGTGAGTACGCAGGTCATGGAAGAATTGGGACATTTTCAGCTTCCAGGAATTGTGTACAGAACCTTGCGACATGGGGCCATGCATTATCATGCAGAAACATGAGGTGATGGCTGCGGATGAATGGCACGACAATGGGCCTCAGGATCTTGTCACGGTGTTTCTGTGCATTCAAACTGTCATCAATAAAAAATCTACCCGTTACAGTTGAAACCGGAATTCATCCGTGAAGAGCACACTTCTACAGCGTGCCAGTGGCCATCGAAGGTGACCATTTGCCCGCTGAAGTCGGGCAAATGCAGTCAGGTCAAGACCATAGTGAGGACGACGAGCATGCAGATTAGCTTCCCTGAGACGGTTTCTGACAGTTTGTGCAGAAATTCTTCGGTTGTGCAAACCCACAGTTTCATTAGCTGTCCGAGTGGCTGGTCTCAGTCGATCCCACAGGTGAAGAAGATGGATATGGAGGTCCTGGGCTTGCGTGGTTAAACGTGGTCTGCGTTTGTGAGGCCGGTTGGACATACTGCCAAATTCTCTAAAACAACGTTGGAGGCAGCTCTTGGTAGAGAATTGAACATTCAATTCACTGGCAACAGCTCTACTGGAAATTCCTACATCACCATGCATGAACTTTCCCGCTAGCCATGATTGACTGAGATAATGGGCGGGCTGGACATGCCGGGAGATGAGTTTGGATTGGTCTGCCATGTAGCATGCTTCTGTCTGTAATGTGATTTGCTCAGTATGTGTTGATAGTCCTTTCTACCACGCCGTTTTAGAAATATATAACGTAAGCCATCGAGAACTATAAATGTTTTCCTACTTTTCTCAACAATATAGATGCCCTGAATTTAGCAGCCACTATCGACAGATCAGTTGGAAAAAGTTGTGATGGGCTAATTTCTGCACACGCCACGGTCAGTGTGAACCTGAGTGACTTTGCACAACGGTGGCAAAACAAGATGTAGCTACAAACAAAATTGAGTTAAATGGTTCCAGTCTACCGTGAAGTGTTCATCCATGTATACGGGTAAGAGTCTAGCTACATTTTCAGATACTGTATTATAAGTTTCTAATTTAGTCAGAAAGTCGTTTTCATTGCAAGTTAAAGTGTATTGTTAGCTAGCTTGCAAACGTTAGCTTGCTGGCTCACTAGCTAACGTTACGTTTATGATCTGTGTAGTAATATTATTCGAATCAAAATCCGTTTGCATTGCTAGTTATAGCCTAATGTTAGCTAGCTAGTATTCAACCTGGTTGGTTAGCTTTAGCTACCCGCAGATTCATACCACAGCCATGACAATGTTTGTATTGGTAGTAGTATGATTTGGGATTATACCGGTTCATTATTTAGCTAGCTAGCTAGCTACATGTCTAAAAAAAACACGCCAGATGATTACATGACCCATCAAGTTCGCCAGTTTGTGTCTGGTAGTAATTACTGCCATCTATTGTATTTCATGAACATATGTACATTAACATCATGTAATCTTAGTGAGAGACAAGGACCTACATTCAAATTACAACATAACATGAAGAATAAGAAAAGCAATTTCTTAATGCTAACGCTAAATGAATAGTCCTAATCCCCTGTCTAGCCACCCTGTACTAATAGTAATTGTAGTTAACCAACATTCACTCTAATGCTAAACATGTGATGCAGCTTTAGTTAACAACAACTCTAATGCTAACGTGCTGTATCTCACAAAATGCTACTTGCCACCAAATTAAAACAATCAAAACTTTTGATCAGATAAAACACCTTCTATGCCTTCTCCGTGTCTACGTGGGCTGGTGGCACCTTAATTAGGGAGGACAGGCTCATATTAATGGCTGGAATGCAATAAATGGAATGGTATTGACACGTCAAACACATGGTTTTCTTGTGTTTGATAACATTGCATTCACTTCATCCCAGCCATTATTATGAGCCGTCCTCCCCTCACCAGGCTCCTGTGTCTCATAGCGGTAGTTTGTCACAAAAACCTGTACTTTTAGTGCCCGCAACTTTAAGTCTAACGTGTCTCTGGCCTTCTTCGGCATGGCAGCCTTCCCTCTCTGTAGAGGTGCAGCAGGCGTGAGATCATGACACTGAAGATGTTAACAATCACCAACATGGGGAAGACATTGCAGGTAATGTCAAGGCTGGATGACAGGATGGTGTAACCAATGACAACTGGGATGAAGCTAGCCAAGATAATCACCAGGTTGGTTAAGACGATCCCAAAAGCTCTCATCTTATGTGGGTCTGTCGTCCCCTGTTTCTTCTCTCCCCCTCTGCCCCCCTCTACCTCTCCTGGACCAGGCTGCTTCAGCACACGCAGGATGAAGAAGCAGCAGAGAGAAATGACGGCCACGCCAAGTAAATGAGTACACAAGCTGTGTTTACTTCATAACCCATTGAAGCGATAGGAGAACATGCATAAGCAAGCGACAACTCCCAGACCACGGTTGAACACGCCACCCTGTACATGAGGAAGGCCACAGGTTGGGCCGACGCCAGGTAGAGGTCCACACAGATGCAGCTCTGAAGCACGGGCCTGCAGGTCCAGACGAGGTAATAGAGGACATATACAGCCTGCTGTAACATGATGTTTTGGCTGAACTAGTAAACTAGTCAAATGGTTAGCCGAACGTAAAATGTTATAATGTAAAATAACCTACCCTAGTTGCTTTGGTAACTCGGACCTTGATTTGCACAATTCGTGGTTCTCCCTCCTGCAGAAGGCTGTGTCCAACTGGATGGAACATCACCTACATGTATGAGTAATTTTAGCCAACGCTCTCTGTCCTTTGTTCTTCCTAAAAAGTAATGTGTTGCATTCTTTACATAAACACCTCTGTGTGCATTGATACATCGATGACTTGAGCACTGTTGTATGATTAGTTTACAGCAAGTCATTTTATTTGGCTAGACATTTTATCAAATCGTATCATAAACAAAACACAGATTAACAAACAGCATACCCTGCACACACACACACACACACACACACACACACACACACACACACACACATACACACTCACACACACACAAGCACAGATGGAATTTCAACCTGCTTAGGGATTTGAATTTTGGCCTAAGCATCATCAGTCTGCACCTGTCTGTCCCAGCCACAGGTTAACCCAGCCACCTGCAAGGACTGACTCTTTCACCTTACATAATCAAATCATATGGGCTTCAAACATACACAGTATTAGTCATTTGTTTGGATTCTGGATCGTTCTCTAATTGCATAGTGCATACGTTATATGTTTGCACTTTCAGATGAACCATATCTGATATCTCCATTTAAAAAACATACATTCTATGTTTAAACACCATTTCTCAAAGAAGTGAAACGTTTTATATTAAATGTATTTATCATGATCTAAAATAAAGTCACACACATGTAGTTTTAATAATACTATAGTGATAATACTATTTAGAGTGTTAATGTGTGAAATGTGTAGTTAGTCTTAATAGTATGGTACTATGTTATAATTCTGTAAAAAATTAGTATTATGTAGGCTAGTAAGTAGTATCTTGTCATTCAGTTATGGTAATGTAAACGTACTAATATGAATATGTTTATAGACATGCCTAAGGAGTTGCCAGTAGATTGAGTGACAAGCGTAAGGTTTGAAATTCTGACAACCACATCTTTAAGGGTTCCAAGGATCCCAAAAACACTAACATGTTGAGTAAAATCTATTTTCTTTGTGTGTCTGTGTGTGTAGTTTTTTTTTTAAATGAAAAATATTGAAGATCAGAATCAACTCCAGAATTAGGCCTATCTCCTACACAGAGGCAGTTACAACAGCTAAAAGACAATGTTGGCTGTCATGCAAATAGCTAGTGAAAACATTAGGGATGTCCCGATGTTCATGGAAGCTAATAGGGTTTTCCAGTGGCCTTGTCTGGGTTTGCATGTTTCCTAATGGTAATACAATTAGCCATTGAATGTGCATTCACCAATGAAGGGGAATACATATTTGATGACATCTTGTAATCATAAGTGACAGACAGGGAACTGAGCTGTTGAATCAATCAGATTTGCTTTATTCTGCACTTCTTCTTTTAAAGCATACAGCAATACATTTCAGGAAAAACCACACTCAAAAGTAGAGAATCAACTACTATACAACCTGGACCCAGTGGTATATGCAACATAGTAAAAGTGAATCTATCTCCCTTCCTTTAGTATGCTATGTTATGTTTCACATGGTATGTATTAATTTGTATGATATGTTGCGAATTACAATTTGTATAAAATGTTACAAACTGAAATTTGTACAATATGTTGTGAATTTGCAATAGGTATGATATGTTAAGAATTCCAGTTGTTTTTTTGCTAACGTTAGCTAGGTGGCTAACACTAACATTAGCTAGGTGGCTAACGTTAGCTAGGCTAGGGGTTAAGGTTAGGGTTAAGGTTAGGATATCGGTTAAGGTTAGGTTTAGGGGAATGTTTAGCTAAAATGCCAAGTAGTTGCAAAGTAGCTAAAAAGTATTAAAGTAGTGGCAAAGTTGCATAGTAGCTAAAATGCTAAAGTTGTCCGTGATGAGATTCGAACACGCAACCTTTGGTTTGCTAGACTCGAACGCGCAGCCTTTGGGTCATGTTAAGGTTGAGGTTAGGGTTAGGGATTAAGGTTAGAGTTAAGTTTTGGTGTTAGGTTAAGGGGTTAAGGTTAGGGGAAGGGTTAGCTAACATGCTAAGTTATTGCATAGTTGCTACTAACCTAAAGTTTCCTGTGATGAGATTTGAATATGCAACCTATGGGTTGTTAGATGTTCGCGTTATACAGCTACCCATCCACCCCGGCCAACCACCCTCCTTTTGTTTTTGACTTCAGTAACATTCTGACTTATGTAACCACACCAAGAGTAACATATCACAATAATTTGAGGGTGTCTTATTTACGTTTACTATGTTATGTCTAGTCTATGAGACCAGGCTGGCTATACAGCATGTAATACAAGTTAAAAGATGACTTTGCAAAGTTAAAGTTGTAGTATATATTTTTTGTGGTTACATTCGGTGAAACCAAGCAAAACAGTCAGGAATAGGTTGGAATTGTGAGCATGAGGTGATAGTAAAATCTCAAACATTTTCTCTGTAAAATCATATTTTCACATACAACAAATTACCCTTTACCCCTCCCACCCCTCCCCCCACACACACTATTTAGTTTAACCATAAACCCTTCATTAAACATGTAAAAACCTGTAAATAGCATGAGCAATATGATTAAAAGGAATGGAACAGAATAATAACCAGAGAAATGCAAGACAACCATTCCCCAACAGTGGAGTTATCCTTCTCTTTAACCCCAGATTAAGGTTTATTTCCCAGCCCTGTGGAGGTAGAGGAGGGGCTGAGTAAAGATACCCAACACGCTGAAGGAGAAAGTAATCGGAGTCAGAATACACCTGAATGAACTCAAAAATACAGTATATGATCCTGAAGGGATCCGAAATTTGGTTAATGTGTTGACATTTGAATCTGCCATTAAAATAGCCAATGTTAAAGGAAAAGTGAGGAGTCCCTTTTTCTACTTCCCGAGAGTCAGATTAACTCGTGGATACCATTTATATATATCTGCGTTCAATATGAAAGAAGTTAGAAGTAGTTTCAGACATCAAAACTATGAAATAACACATATGGAATCATGTAGTAACCAAAAAAGTGTTAAACAAATCAAAATATATTTTATATTTGAAATTCTTCAAATAGCCACCCTTTGCCTTGATGACAGCTTTGCACACTAATGGCATTCTCTCAACCAGCTTCACCTGGAATGCTTTTCCAACAGTCTTATAGGAGTTCCCACATATGCTGAGCACTTGTTGGATGCTTTTCCTTCACTCTGCCGTCCGACTCATCCCAAACCATCTCAATTTGGTTGAGGTCGGGGGATTGTGGAGGCCAGGTCATCTGATGCAGCACTCCATCACTCTCCTTCTTGGTAAAATAGCCCTTATACAGCCTGGTGGTGTGTTGGGTAATTGTCCTGTTGAAAATCAAATGATAGTTCCACTAAGCCCAAACCAGATGGGATGGCGTATCGCTGCAGAATGCTGTGGTAGCCATGCTGGTTCAGTGTGCCTTGAATTCTAAATAAATCACAGACAGTGTCACCAGCAAAGCACCCCTACACCATAACATCTCCTCCTCCATGCTTTACGGTGGAACTACACATGCGGAGATCATCCGTTCACCCACACCGTGTCTCACAAAGACACGGCGGTTGAACCAAAAATCTCAAATTTGGACTCCAGACCAAAGGACAAATTTCCAACGGTCTAACGTCCATTGCTCATTTTTCTTGGCCCAAGCAAGTCTCTTTTTATTATTGGTGTCCTTTAGTAGTGGTTTCTTTGCAGCAATTCTACCATGAAGGCCTGATTCACACAGTCTCCTCTGAACAGTTGATGTTGAGATGTGTCTGTTACTTGAACTCTGTGACTCATTTATTTGGGCTGCAATTTCTGAGGCTGGTAACTCTAATGAACTTATTCTCTGCAGCAGAGGTAACTCTGGGTCTTCCATTCCTGTGGCAGCCTCATGAGAGCCAGTTTCATCATAGCACTTGATGGTTTTTGCGACTGCACTAACTTTCAAAGTTATTGACATTTTCCGTATTGACTGACCTTCATGTCTTATTTATTTTTTTATCACTTGTTTGAGATAATGGTGTGTGTTTAAATATAGAATTTATGTTTTTTATGAAGATATCACACATGGTTTACCTGTAAGTACAAACCTATACTGTATTCACTTTGCAATTAGAGAGAGAATCCAAACAACAGACTAATACTGTGTATGTCTGAAGCCCATGTGATTTGATTATGTAAGGTGAAAGAGTCAGCCCTTGCAGGTGGCTGGGCTAACCTGTGGCTGGGACAGACAGGTGCTGAGTGATGATGCTTCTATTTCTACTTAGGCCAAAATGCAAATCCCTGAGCAGGTTGAAATTGTATCTCTGTGTGTGTGTGTGCATGTGTCCATGTGCGTGCGTGCAACATATGCATTTCATCAATGCACACAGGTGTGTGTTTGTAAATAACGCAACACGTGACTTGTTAGGAAGAACACAGGACAGAGAGCTTTGGCTTAAATCGCTCATACATGCAGGTGTTGTACCATTCGGTTGGACACAGCCTTCTGCAGGAGAGAACACCAGGAATATACATAAAGTGAGGTCTGATTTACTAAAACAACTAAGGTAGGTTATTTTACATTTTAACATGTTATGTTGGGATAACACTTTTACTTTTCCTCTTTATGTTTTCATTCAGACTTTCTGAGACAATACACAATGTTTTGACTGACATAACAGTAGACCTACGTATATCAAATTATTGTTATGTGTTTGCGTCAACTGGCATAGGAATACGTTAAATTAAGTATAAATTAAGAATATTTCCAACATATTAAAACATAAAGTCATGAACCTTGGAATCTCCCCTCTCTCATATCTCAGTGGGCTCGGATATTGTTCCACAACAATGAACGACTCTTCAGGAAACCACACTTACCTTGACAGATGGGATGTTTGCTTGGACCAGTGCTATTTTGTGCCAGGGCTTTACCATGCTGCCCGTTCCCTGTGCTTCCTCGTGGGGATGCCAGCCCTGGTCTGGTGCCTCTGGCTCTCTCTGAGTGGAAGTCTCTCTGGAGGTCTCAAACCCACCCAGGTCTTCCCTATTAACCTGTTTGCAGTGGAGCTGGTGTTCTGTTTCCAGGGTCTCCTTGAGGTGATAAGCTATCTAGTCAGCCAGAATATCATGTTACGGCAGACTATTTATGTCTTGTATTACCTCGTCTGGACCTGCAGAACCCTGATCCAGAGCTGCATCTGTGTGGAGCGCTACCTGGCTGTGGCCCAACCTGTGGCTTTCCTCAAGTACAGGCTCCGGAGGTACAGGGTGGCGTGTTCAACGGTGGCCTGGGTGTTGTCACTTGCTTACGCATGTTCTCCAGTCTCTTTAATTGGTTATGAAGATACAGCAGATTATGTGCTCATTAGTGTCTATTGCCTTGGGGTTGCCTTAATTGCTCTCTGCTGCTTCTTCATCCTGCGTGTGCTGAAGCAGCCTGGTCCAGGAGAGGTAGAGGGGGGCAGAGGGGGAGAGAAGAAACAGGGGACGACAGACCCACATAAGATGAGAGCTTTTGGGATCGTCTTAACCAACCTGATCATTATCTTGGTGAGCGCCATCCCGGTGGTTGTTGGTTGGGCCACCCTGTCATCAAGTCTTGACTACTACTGCAATGTCATCCCCATGTTGATGATTTTTAACATTTTCAGTGTCATGGTCTCACCCCTGATGCACCTCTACAGAGAGGGAAGGCTGCCGTGCAGAAGAGGGCCAGAGACACGTTAGACTTACAGTTGCAGGCACTAAAAGTACAGGATATGGTGACAAATTATCGCTGGGAGACGATAGAGCATTTTGTTAAATATAAATTGAATTAAACATGATTGTGCCACTACTGCAACGCAGCCTAACTTCTTAGAGCCTGCAGCTGTAGTTTAAACATATGTAGACACAGCAAAGGCGTAGAAGAATTTGTGTCATGTTTTAATTGATAAAAGTTTGGATTATTTTAATTTGGTGGCATGTAGCAATATAATTTTGTGAGATAAAGCACAATAGCATTAGAGTTGTTGTCAAAGGGGCGATCTGCAATTCAAACAACAACAAAGTGGTCCCCACCATTGTTTTGGTAAAAAGCAGGACTGACCATCAATGATATCAAAATGATAGTTTTAACCATGTTTTGAGGCTATACAGTGCGTGTTTACATTTACGGAGGGGTGGAGATTTTTTAAGTCTTGAGACAATTGAGACATTGATTGTGTATGTATGCCATTCAGAGGGTGAATGGGCACGACAAAATATTTAAGTGCCTTTGAGTGGGGTATGGTAGTAGGTGCCAGGCGCACATATACTATAATATATACTATATTATTAACTTTGCAAAAATACTTGTATTACTTCTGAGTGATGTTCTGTGTTGAAATGTATTGTTGTATGTTTTAAAAGAATTGTGGAATAAAGCAAATCTGAATGATTCAACAGTTCAGTTCCTGGTCTGTCTGTCACTTATGATTACAGCATGTCATCAAATATGTATCCCCCTTCAGTAATGAATGCACCTGTCTTGGCTAATTGTATCACCACTTCGAAACATGCAAACCCAGACAAAGCACTGGAGAGAGAAAAAAACATTTGCTTCCATGAACATTGGGACTTGACTGATGTTTTATCTAGCTATTTGCATGACAGCCAACATTGTCTTTTAGCTGTTGTAACTGCCTCTGTAGGAATAAGGCCTAATTCTGGAGTTGATTCTGATCTTCAATCTTTATGTATTAAAAGTAAAGTACACACAGACACTGGCACACACACAAAAAAAGATTTTACTCAACATGTTAGTGTTTTTGGGATCCTTGGAAATCTAAAGGATGTGGTTGTCAGAATTGCAAACCTTATGCATGTCACTCCATCTAAGGGCAACTCCTTATGTCTATGAACATATTAATATTCTTTAATATTGTGGGGTCCAGCATGCCAGTCACGCTGCTGCCTGCCAATCAAAGGAATGCCTGTAATGTTTATGGGCACTGCAAGTTATAAGACCAGGCTTTCCCTTTGTTATCTACCTTTTCTTGTCCCGACAGTGTGTGTTACTTGTAGCGGTTTCTTTAGGGTTTTGTTTGGAGTGGGCTATGACCAGACGGAAGCCTGTGAGTCCTAAGGACACAGTCCTACGGACACAGTCCCAGCTGGCTCATCCCAAGTCATTACATAAGCCTTGGAGATGGCTATGGAGAGGTATATTGTGAAGGGCTTCAGTGGGGTAATGGTGCAGAGCAGACCAGAGACGGAAAAGCCTGGATGGGTGGCTGAAATAACTGACCTCATTAGTGCTGTATATTGCATATAGCACTACAGACAGCATGTAACACTAGAGACAGCATGTAACACTACAGACAGCATGTAACACTACAGACAGCATGTATAACACTACAGACAGCATGTAGCACTATAGACAACATGTAACACTACAGACAGCATATAGCGCTATAGACAGCATGTAACACTATAGACAGCATGTGGCACTACAGACAGCATGTAGCACTAGAGACAGCATGTAACACTACAGACAGCATGTAACACTACAGACAGCATGTAGCACTATAGACCGCATGTAACACCACAGACAAAATATAACACTACAGACAGCATGTAACACTACAGACAGCATGTAGCACTGTAGACAATATGTAAAACTACAGACAGCATGTAACACTATAGACAGCATGTAATAATAATAATATGCCACTTAGCAGACGCTTTTATCCAAAGCGACTTACAGTCATGTGTGCATACATTTTTGTGTATGGGTGGTCCCGGGTATCGAACCCACTACCCTGGCGTTACAAGCGCCGTGCTCTACCAGCTGAGCTACAGAGGACCACTATAGACAGCATGTAACACTACAGACAGCATGTAACACATGCTGTCTATAGTGTTACATGCTGTCTGTAGTGTGACATGCTGTCTGTAGTGTTATATGCTGTCTATAGTGTTACATGCTGTCTGTAGTGTTACATGCTGTCTATAGTGCTACATGCTGTCTGTAGTGTTACATGCTGTCTATAGTGTTACATGCTGTCTGTAGTGTGACAGTAGTGCTACATGCTGTCTGTAGTGTTACATGCTGTCTGTAGTGCTACATGCTGTCTGTAGTGCTACATGCTGTCTGTAGTGTTACATGCTGTATGTAGTGTTACATGCTGTCTGTTGTGTTACATGCTGTCTGTAGTGCTACATGCTGTCTATAGTGTTACATGCTGTCTGTAGTGTTACATGCTAAATAATAATAATAATATGCCATTTAGCAGACGTGCTGTCTGTAGTGTTACATGCTGTCTGTAGTGTTACATGCTGTCTGTAGTGCTACATGCTGTCTGTAGTGCTACATGCTGTCTATGGTGCTACATGCTGTCTGTAGTCTTACATGCTGTCTGTAGTACTACATGCTGTCTGTAGTGTTACATGCTGTCTATGATGTTACATGCTGTCTGTAGTGTCACATGCTGCCTATAGTGTTACATGCTGTCTGTAGTGTTACTATAGACAGCATATAGCACTACAGACAGCATGTAGCACTACAGACAGCATGTAGCACTACAGACAGCATGTAACACTACAGACAGCATGTAGCACTACAGACAGCATGTAACACTACAGACAGCGTGTAGCACTGCAGACAGCATGTAGCACTATAGACAGCATGTTACACTATAGACAGCATGTAACACTACATACAGCATATACAGTGGGGAAAAAAGTATTTAGTCAGCCACCAATTGTGCAAGTTCTCCCACTTAAAAAGATGAGAGAGGCCTGTAATTTTCATCATAGGTACACGTCAACTATTGTCAGTAGCTGAGTGTAGATGCGGTGAGGAATCAAGCGCAGGAGACACGGGCGTTCGTCAACAGACTTTAGTCACAAAATTGAACAGCAGCAAAAACAGGCGAACAGCCAACCCAACCGGGAGGCAAAATACACAGTACGCACAAAACACACAGTGCGTAAAAAGGCGATAGCGCACACAGTGCGGACTCTCGGAACAAACAACAATCCTGAGAGTAAAATAACACAGAGCAACAGCTTGACAAATAAACAATACCACATAACACCTGCCCCCACACAGGATAACTAAATAGGCAACCAAATCAAAACTAACAAGGGACAGGTGTACAAACAGACAAAACCAAACAAACATGAAACATCGAACGGTGGCAGCTAGTACTCCGGGGACGACGACCGCCGAAGCCTGCCCGAACAAGGAGGAGGAGCAGCCTCGGCCGAAACCGTGACAGTACCCCCCCCTTGACGCGCGGCTCCAGCTGTGCGCCGATCCCGGCCTCGGGGACGACCAGGACGACGCGGAGCAGGGCGCGTAGGATGACCCCGATGGAACTCGGTCAGCAGGGACAGGTCTAATATGTCCCTCCTCGGCACCCAGCACCGCTCCTCCGGGCCGTACCCCTCCCACTCCACGAGATATTGGAGACCCCCCATCCGGCGTCTCGAATCAAGGATGGACCTCACAGTGTACGCCGGAGCCCCCTCGATGTCCAACGGGGCGGAGGAGTCTCTTCTATCTCATAGTCCTGGAGTGGACCAGCTACCACCGGCCTGAGGAGAGACACATGGAACGAGGGGTTAATATTCCTGTAATCAATAGGCAGTTCTAACCTGTAACACACCTCGTTCAACCTCCTCAGGACTTTGAATGGCCCCCACAAACCGCCGACCCAGCTTCCGGCAGGGCAGGCGGAGGGGCAGGTTTCTGGTCGAGAGCCAGACTCAATCTCCAGGTGCGTATACAGGCCCCTCACTGCGGTGGAGATCGGCGCTCGTCTTATGCCGACGGATGGCCCGCTGCAGATGAACGTGGGCAGCGTTCCATGTCTCCTCCGAGCGCCGCACCCACTCATCCACTGCAGGGGCCTCGATCTGGCTCTCGTGCCAAGGTGCCAGAACCGGCTGGTACCCTAACACACACTGGAAAGGGGTTAGTTGGGTGGAGGAGTGGCGGAGAGAGTTCTGCGCCATCTCGGCCCACGGAACGTATCTCGCCCACTCCTCCGGCCGGCCCTGGCAATAAGACCTCAGAAACCTACCCACATCCTGGTTGACACGTTCAACCTGCCCATTACTCTCCGGGTGGTAACCCGAGGTAAGGCTCACCGAAACCCCCAACCATTCCATAAAGGCTCTCCACACTCTGGAGGTGAACTGGGGGCCTCGATCAGACACTATATCCTCGGGTACCCCGTAATGCCGGAAGACATGGGTAAACAGAGCCTCAGCGGTCTGTAGGGCAGTAGGGAGACCCGGCATGGGAAGGAGACGACAGGCCTTCGAGAACCGATCCACAACGACCAGGATGGTAGTATTCCCCTGTGAGGGGGAAGGTCTGTAACAAAGTCCACCGAGAGGTGGGACCAGGGTCGTTGCGGAACGGGCAGGGGTTGTAGCTTACCCCTGGGCAAATGTCTGGGCGCCTTACACTGGGCACACACCGAACAGGAGGAGACATAAACCCTCACATCCCTGGCTAACGTTGGCCACCAGTACTTAGTGCTAAGGCAGTGAACTGGCCGGCCGATACCTGGATGTCCAGAGGAGGGGGACGTATGAGCCCAATAAATGAGGCGATCGCGTACCTCGAGCGGAACGTACGTCCGACCCACTGGACACTGTGGAGGACTTGGGTCGGTGCGTAATGCCCGCTCGATCTCTGCATCGACCTCCCATACCACCGGTGCCACCAGACAAGACTTTGGTAGTATGGGAGTGGGCTCAACGGACCTCTCCTCCGTGTCATACCGCCGAGACAGGGCATCTGCCCTCCCGTTCTGGGACCCAGGCATGTAAGTGATTTTAAACACAAACCGGGCTAGAAACATAGTCCAGCGGGCCTGGCGAGGATTCAGTCTCCTAGCTGCCCGGATGTACTCCAGGTTACGGTGGTCCGTCAAAATGAGGAAAGGGTGTTGAGCCCCCTCAAGCCAATGCCTCCACACCTTTAGGGCCTGTACCACGGCTAACAGCTCCCTGTCCCCTACGTCATAATTACGCTCCGCCGGACTGAGCTTCTTAGAATAAAAAGCACAGGGGCGGAGCTTAGGTGGTGTGCCAGACCTTTGTGAGAGGACGGCCCCAATACCGGCCTCGGACGCGTCTACCTCTACCTGGAATGGTAAAGCGGGATCCGGATGCGCCAACACCGGCGCCGAGGTAAACAGGTCCTTCAGTCTCCCAAAAGCCCTGTCCGCCTCAGCTGACCACCGCAAGCGCACCGGACCCCCCTTCAACAGAGACGTTATGGGAGCTGCCACCTGACCAAAATCCCGGATAAACCTCCGGTAATAATTCGCAAAACCCAAGAACTGTTGCACCTCTTTCACAGTGGTTGGGGTTTGCCAATTACGCACAGCTGACACCCGGTCAACCTCCATCTTCACCCCTGACGCAGACAACTGATAACCCAAAAAGGAGACCGACTTCTGAAAGAACAGACATTTCTCTGCTTTGACATATAGGTCATGCTCCAACAGCCTCCTCAACACTCAGGGCACCAGGGCTACATGCTCTGCTCGGGTAGAACTGTACACCAGAATATCGTCGATGTACACAACTACTCCCTGCCCCTGCATGTCCCGGAAAATCTCATCGATGAAGGATTGGAAGACTGAGGGAGCATTCATTAACCCATATGGCATGACGAGATACTCGTAATGACCGGAGGTCGTGCTAAACGCTGTCTTCCATTCATCGCCCTCTCTAATGCGCACCAAGTTATATGCGCTCCTGAGATCCAATTTTGTGAAGAACTGAGCACCGTGTAATGATTCCGTCATCGTCGCAATCAGAGGAAGTGGATAGCTGTACTTCACCGTAATCTGATTGAGACCGCGGTAATCAATACACGGGCGCAGACCTCCATCCTTTTTCTTCACAAAAAAGAAGCTTGAGGAAGCGGGTGAAGTGGAGGGCCGTATGTATCCCTGTCTCAGAGACTCGGCGATGTAAGTTTCCATCGCCTTCCTCTCTTCTTGAGACAAGGGATACACATGGCTCCGCGGGAGGGCTGCTCCTAACTGGAGATCTATCGCACAATCCCCCTGTCTATGAGGCGGCAGCTGCGCCGCCCTAGTCTTACTAAACACTAGTGTCAAATCCTCATACTCGGGGGGAATGCGCAGTGCAGGGATTAGATTCGGACTTTCCACCGAGGTCGCCCCTATGGAAACCCCCAGACACAGCCCCTCACACTGAGCAGACCACCCTTTAAGAGCCTTCTCTCGCCACGAAATAGTAGGATCATGGGTAATCAACCAGAGAAGCCCCAGCACCACCGGATAAGCAGGAGAGTCAATCAGATAGAGCTGAATCATCTCCTCATGACCCCCCTGCGTCTCCATCTTAAGGGGCGCTGTGACCTCCCTAATTAACCCAGATCCTAACGGACGGCTATCTAGGGCATGTACAGGGAAAGGCTTATCAACGGGAAGGAGGGGAATACCTAATTCTACACAGAACTGGCGATCTACAAAGTTCCCAGCTGCGCCTGAATCGACTAGCGCCTTATGCTGGGAACGAGGTGCTACCTGTGGAAAACAAACAGGCAAGGTTATGTGAACGACAGAAAGCTCTGGGTAAGTAGGGCGCCTACTCACCTGGGAGGACTCCCCAATGCGTGGCCTGCCTTCACCTCCACCGGGGGACCTTCCCCAACACCTAGCCACGGTGTGCCCTCCCCGGCCACAGTTGGTGCAGGGGACGGCCCCCCTCGGGTTCCTACTTCTCCTTTCTCTAGCGCCAGCACCTCCGAGCTCCATAGGGCTCGGCTCGGAGGTGCTGGAGGGTGAAATGGGCGACCCCCATCCGGGACGCCCACGGGTGGCGAGCAGGGTGTCTAACCGAATGGCCATGTCGACTAGTTGGTCAAACGTCAACATGGTATCCCTGCACGCCAACTCTCTTTGGACGTCCTCCCGGAGGCTACAACGGAAGTGGTCTATGAGGGCCCGCTCATTCCACCCTGCATCTGCCGCTAGAGTCCGGAACTCCAAGGCAAACTCCTGTGCGCTCCTCATCCCCTGTCGGAGGAAGAACAGACGCTCCCCCGCCGCCTTCCCTTCTGGTGGATGGTCGAACACGGCCCGGAAGCGGCGGGAGAACTCCGCATACGTGATGGTCGCGGCGTCCATTCTCCTCCATTCGGCGTTGGCCCACTCCAACGCCTTGCCGGTGAGACAGGAGATGAGGGCGGAGACGCTCTCGTGTCCCGAGGGCGCCGGGTGTACGGTGGCGAGGTAGAGCTCCACCTGTAGCAGGAACCCTTGACACCCGGCAGCGGAGCCGTCGTACGCCCTCGGGAGAGACAGCCGAATCCCACTGGGTTCCGGATTGTGGACAGGAGGACTGACCGATGGGGATGGTCCGGTAGGTGGGGGCGTGGGTACCCCGCTGCTTTCCCATCGGTGGAGAGTGTTCATCACCCGATCCAAAGCGTGCACCATCTGGTTAATCCGGTCCTCCTGTCCACGAAGACGGTCCTCCATGACCTCTGTCGGTGCGGGTGCTCCTGCTGACTCCATGGTGTGATGTGGTATTCTGTCAGTAGCTGAGTGTAGATGCGGTGAGGAATCAAGCGCAGGAGACACGGGCGTTCGTCAACAGACTTTAGTCACAAAATTGAACAGCAGCAAAAACAGGCGAACAGCCAACCCAACCGGGAGGCAAAATACACAGTACGCACAAAACACACAGTGCGTAAAAAGGCGATAGTGCACACAGTGCGGACTCTCGGAACAAACAACAATCCTGAGAGTAAAATAACACAGAGCAACAGCTTGACAAATAAACAATACCACATAACACCTGCCCCCACGATAACTAAATAGGCAACCAAATCAAAACTAACAAGGGACAGGTGTACAAACAGACAAAACCAAACAAACATGAAACATCGAACGGTGGCAGCTAGTACTCCGGGGACGACGACCGCCGAAGCCTGCCCGAACAAGGAGGAGGAGCAGCCTCGGCCGAAACCGTGACAACTATGACAGACAAAAATGAGAAAAAAAATTCCAGAAAATCACATTGTAGGATTTTTAATGAATTTATTTGCAAATTATGGTGGAAAATAAGTATTTGGTCAATAACAAAAGTTTCTCAATACTTTGTTATATACTCTTTGTTGGCAATGACACTGGTCAAACGTTTTCTGTAAGTCTTCACAAGGTTTTCACACACTGTTGCTGGTATTTTGGCCCATTCCTCCATGCAGATCTCCTCTAGAGCAGTGATGTTTTGGGGCTGTCGCTGGGCAACACGGACTTTCAACTCCCTCCAAAGATTTTCTATGGAGTTGAGATCTGGAGACTGGCTAGGCCACTCCAGGACCTTGAAATGCTTCTTACGAAGCCACTCCTTCGTTGTTCGGGCGGTGTGTTTGGGATCATTGTCATGCTGAAAGACCCAGCCACGTTTCATCTTCAATGCCCTTGCTGATGGAAGAAGGTTTTCACTCAAAATCTCACGATACATGGCCCCATTCATTCTTTCCTTTACACGGATCAGTCGTCCTGGTCCCTTTGCAGAAAAACAGCCCCAAAGCATGATGTTTCCACCCCCATGCTTCACAGTAGGTATGGTGTTCTTTGGATGCAACTCAGCATTCTTTGTCCTCGAAACACGACGAGTTGAGTTTTTACCAAAAAGTTCTATTTTGGTTTCATCTGACCATATGACATTCTCCCAATCCTCTTCTGGATCATCCGAATGGACTCTAGCAAACTTCAGACGGGCCTGGACATGTACTGGCTTAAGCAGGGGGACATGTCTGACACTGCAGGATTTGAGTCCCTGGCGGCGTAGTGTGTTACTGATGGTAGGCTTTGTTACTTTGGTCCCAGCTCTCTGCAGGTCATTCACTAGGTCCCCCCGTGTGGTTCTGGGATTTTTGCTCACCGTTCTTGTGATCATTTTGACCCCACGGGGTGAGATCTTGCGTGGAGCCCCAGATCGAGGGAGATTATCAGTGGTCTTGTATGTCTTCCATTTCCTAATAATTGCTCCCACAGTTGATTTCTTCAAACCAAGCTGCTTACCTATTGTAGATTCAGTCTTCCCAGCCTGGTGAAGGTCTACAATTTTGTTTCTGGTGTCCTTTGACAGCTCTTTGGTCTTGGCCATAGTGGAGTTTGGAGTGTGACTGTTTGAGGTTGTGGACAGGTGTCTTTTATACTGATAACAAGTTCAAACAGGTGCCATTAATACAGGTAACGAGTGGAGGACAGATGAGCCTCTTAAAGAAGAAGTTACAGGTCTGTGAGAGCCTGAAGTCTTGCTTGTTTGTAGGTGACCAAATACTTATTTTCCACCATAATTTGCAAATAAATTCATTAAAAATCCTACAATGTGATTTTCTGGAGAAAACATTTCTCAATTTGTCTGTCATAGTTGACGTGTACCTATGATGAAAATTACAGGCCTCTCTCATCTTTTTAAGTGGGAGAACTTGCACAATTGGTGGCTGACTAAATACTTTTTTAGTCAGCATGTAGCACTATAGACAGCATGTAACACTGCAGACAGCATGTAACACTACAGACAGGTCTAGCATTTTTCACAACACACGCTCTGGCCCCATGGTCTGCTGGGGGTGTGGCCAGCCAGGCCATCTGCACAGTGATTGCCCCATGTCTCCCAGAGTTCAGGGACAAGGCTCTGGGTCCTCATAGACTGGGCGGATCTTGCCCCTTGCTCTCGTTCCCAAACCCCATCATCGCCAGGAGGAGCCCAATGGCAAAGACGGGGGAACAAGGCTCCACTTCCCCTAAAAGCTGATGAATGCATGCGGATGGAGCTTGTTGTTGTTGTGGACCGAACCTGTGTTGGGGACTTTTGTTATGTCCCTGTCACTGTGGAAGGGGTGCCCTGCTCTGCCCTGAAGAACACTGGGTCCACTGTAACCCTGGTGGGACCAGACTTTGTACCAGGTTGGACTCAGTTTGAGCCCACAACTGTGTAGCTACTCACAGTCACAGGTGAGCTGTCACCAATCAAAGAGAAGAGGACAATGACTCTCACAGTGAGGGGGAGGGACTTTGCCACCCCTCCCCACTTCTGTGTGTAACCAGCCACCAGCCCCTCTGTCACCAATAGCTGTTTGTTACATTCTCCCAGCTACCGCCACGACACATCCCTCCGTGAGCCTGGGCCACGCCCACCCCAGCCCAGCTACCCAGACGGAAGAGGAGAGGACACTGTGCCCAGTGAATGAGATATGGGGGAAGAACTGTGATGGCCTTGGCCCCGAGCAGCAGGAACAGCAGACTACAGGTGGCTAAATGCGATGGACCTGGTTCACCGGACCTCCACAGTGGCTATTTAGAGTTACCACTCTCCCCAGAGGCCAGATACAAAACTGCTTTCTCCACCAACAGATTTGTACTGGCAGTTCAAGGTCTTGTGGTTCGGCCTGTGCAAAACTCCAGCTACTTTTGAGGGGTTGATGGATGGGGTGCTGGCTGGTATCCTGCGGCAAAAGTGTCTGCTGTACCTCGACAACATCCTGGCCTAATGGAAGCTCCTTCTGGTCGGCCCTGGGTGACGCTATGGGCCAGAGACATGTTAGTGTCACGTTCGTCTTGAAGCGAAGTAGACCAAGGCGCAGCGTGTGAAACGAACATGACTTTAATTAGTTAAAGCACAAGTACAAAACAAAACACGATCGTGAAGTCCACAGTAACACTGACTGAACACGGAACAAAAACCCACAAACACAAGGTGAAAACAGACAGTTTAAATATGGCTCCCAATCAGAGACAACGAGCCAACAGCTGACACTCGTTACCTCTGATTGGGAGTCACTCATACAAACAAAGAAATACAACCACATAGAACAACCCAACCAAACAGAACACAACGGAACGAACACACCCTGGCTCAACATACAAAGTCCCGGAGCCAGAGCGTGACAGTTAGACTTACAGTATTGTTTGTGACAAACTAATGCTAGGAGACGATAGAGCGTTGTGTTAAATACACTTTGAATTAAAATTGTTCAGTCAATACCGCAGCGCAGTCTAACTTCTTGGTGCCTGCAACTGTAGTGTAAACATATGTAGACACAGAAAAGGCCTAAAAGATTGTGTCATTTTTTATTTGATAAATAGTTTTGATTGGTTAAATTTGGTGGCAACTTTCTAGCCCAGACAGTGCACAAAAAAACATAGACCCCCCTGAATGGCAAATGCACTTTCATTCAAATGTCAATATATTAGTCAGATATAGGCTACTCTATATGAGCGTAATCTTGTTATGAGATCTCTTCACAGGATAGTGTAGGTGTCAAATCCTAACCCCTGGACAGAGGTATAGACACTCATTCTTCCCCGATAAGAACAAGCCGCTGAAGGTACATTGGAAACTCTTGACTTGAAAAGCCACAGTAACTTGAATCAATTTGTAATAATCACGTTGTCTATCTTTAATCTTACTCCCTGTGATGATAAAACTTGTTTTACACTAAATGTTACAACTCTTCAGATCCACTAATAATCTCTCCTCTTGTTTATTTTCTCTCCCTCTTTATCTTTGAACGTAGCTCTTCCTGTTCTTCAGAGACTAAAGTAACAGAGGACATGCAGCAATGAAGGAACCAACTCCTCTTTTCCTGATCCCATCAGGTTTAACCACACCAGGGGGTTTGGCTATTATGACTCCTGGTGCTGGGTGTGGCCCACCTGTCTGCCAGTCTACCTGGGAACAGAGGTGCTCAACTGCCTCCTGGGCCTGGTCACCAACACCTGGTACCTGTGGCTGGTGGCTGGCGGCCCTTCGGTCCAGGTGAACCAGGAGATCTTCACCATCAACTAGTCTGTCATGGAGCTTCTATATTGCCTCTTCTCACCTCTATTTGTCACCAATGTCCTCTTCATCAAAAGTTTGACCCTTCATTCTGCCAGGGGTTTTTGGATTGGTCGAGGTCGGACGGCCCTTGTTCCAGAGCTGCATCTGAGTGGAGCGCTTCCTGGCGGTGGTCCAACATTTGGCATGTGTGATCGTGCCATGGTTGCTGACACTCTGCCTCCTTGTGTCAATGGGGGTTACCTGAGGAGCCATCTGATTCAACGCCGGTATCTTCGCAGAGGTTCTGGTCATCGATGTGTTCTGCAGTGTCTTCATACTGAGGGTTCTGAGCAGGTCCGGTCCAGGGAATGGACGGAAGGAGAGAAAGGGTGTAAAAGAGGAGGGAGGGAACCTGATGAAGAGAAGAGCCTCCCGCATCTTACAGCTCTTCCTGCTGACCTTGATGCTGAACTACTCTCCTACGATCATCAGGGCAATCCTTCAGGATCATATTTCTTTGAGATCATTTAGGTATATTCTGACCCCCATTACTTTCTCCTTCAGCATGCTGGGTAGCTTCACTCAGCCCCTCCTCTACCTCCACAGGGCTGGCAAACTGCCCTGCATCGGGGGTTAAAGAGAAGGATAACTCCACTGTAGGAAAATGACTGTTTTGAATTTCTCAGGTTATCATTCTGTTCCCTTCCTTTTAATCATATTGTTGGGGTAAAGGGGTTGATTGGTTTGAAAACCCCATTTAATTTGTTGTTGTATAGCTGTTAATCTGTGTCAGGGATGGGCAACTTTGAAATCATCATGAGGTGAGGCAGTTGCGTGCGAGTCTGCGTAACCACATTAAAACCCACACATGCAGTCAGAGCAGGCCATAGCCTTTTGGGGGCCTAATTATAACCTTGTGAGTAAAACATTTTACCGGCCTCCATCTTGACAGCAGAGAGAAAAAAGTTTGAGTTAATTTCCTGCAATTCTACGTATTTTGCCATGGGGCGTAGAGAACATTTTACAGTTTTAAATTCTACTTGTCTATTCTACTATTTTAACTCTCAACCTTAAGTTGAGATCCCAACTTAAGATCCGACCCCGCGGGCAGCCAGTTGCCCATCCCTGATCTAAGTGAAATTAGGGAGATACATTGTGAGATTTTACTATCACCTCATGATGAGAATTACAACCTTTTCCTGACTGTTTTGCTTGGTTTGACTAAATTTATACCCATACTTTTACTTGCAAAAATCTTATTTTAACTTGTATTACATACTCTATAGCAGTTATGTCTCTACTAATTAGTGATGTTCTATTTTCAAATCTATTGCTGTATGTTTAAAAAAAAGTGTGGAATAAAGCAAATCTGATTGATTCAACAGTTCAGGTCCCTGTCTGTCTGTCACTTATGGTTACAGTATGTTATTAAATATGTATCCCCCTTCAGTGATGAATGCACTTGTTGTCAAGGGCTGATGTAAGTGTGGTGTGGAAGTCAGGCGCAGGACACCGAAGCTTAGTCCAACAAAGTTTACTAGTTAACCACTAGGCAAAAATACAATAAACGGCCTCAAAAACACACAGAGGCGAGCGATTACGCAAACTGTGCGTAAACTCCAAAACAACAAACAGAGCAAACACGCAGCACTAACTGACATGCGAAAAACAACACACAACCTAACCAATACAAAACAGGCAACTTATAGAACACATAATCAGACACAAACGGACACAGGTGCAATAGACAGACAAAAGCAATCAAACATAGAAACATTCAACGGTGGCAGCTAGTACTCCGGGGACGACGAACGCCGAAGCCTGCCCGAACAAGGAGGAGGAGCAGCCTCGGCAGAATCCGTGACAGTAACCCCCCTTGACGCGCGGCTCCAGCCGTGCGCCGACCCCGGCCTCGGGGGCGGCCAGGAGGACGCGGACCCGGGCGCGTGGGATGCCCACGGTGGAACTCAGTCAGGAGGGATGGATCTAGGATGTCCCTCCCTAGGCACCCAGCACCGTTCCTCCGGACCGTACCCCTCCCACTCCACGAGATACTGGAGACCACTCATCCGGCGCCTCGAGTCCAAGATGGTCCGGACCCTGTACGCGGGGCCCCCTCGATGTCCAATGGGGGCGGAGGGGTCTCTCCTATCTCATCTTCTTGGAGTGGGCCAGCTACCACCGGCCTGAGAAGAGACACATGGAACGAGGGGTTAATATTCTTGTAATCAATAGGCAGTTGTAACCTGTAACACACCTCGTTCAATCTTCTCAGGACTTTAAAGGGCCCCACAAACCGCCGACCCAGCTTCCGGCAGGGCAGGCGGAGGGGCAGGTTTCGAGTCGAGAGCCAGACTCGATCTCCCGGTGCGTATACCGGTCCCTCACTGCGGTGGCGATCGGCGCTCGTCTTTTGTCGACTGATGGCCCGCTGCAGATGGACATGTGCAGCGTCCCACGTCTCCTCCGAGCGCCGAATCCACTCATCCACCGCCGGGGCCTCGATCTGGCTCTCGTGCCATGGTGCCAGGACCGGCTGATACCCTAAAACACACTGGAAAGGTGTTCAATTGGTGGAGGAGTGGCGGAGAGAGTTCTGGGCCATCTCTGCCCAGGGGATATACCTAGACCACTCCTCCGACCGGCCCTGGCAATAGGACCTCAGAAACTTACCCACATCCTGGTTGACTCGTTCAACCTGCCCATTGCTCTCTGGGTGGTACCCCGAGGTAAGGCTCACCGAGACCCCCAACCGTTCCATGAACGCCCCCCAGACTCTGGAGGTGAACTGGGGACCTCGGTCAGACACAATATCCTCGGGGACCCCATAGTGCCGGAACACGTGGGTAAATAGGGCCTCAGCGGTCTGTAGGGCAGTAGGGAGACCCGGCATTTGGAGGAGACGACAGGCCTTGGAAAACCGATCCACAACGACCAAAATGGTGGTATTCCCCTGGGAGGGGGGAAGGTCGGTCACAAAATCCACCGAGAGGTGGGACCATGGTCGTTGTGGAACGGGCAGGGGATGTAACTTTCCCCTGGGCAAATGTCTAGGCGCCTTACACTTGGCGAACACCGAGCAGGAGGAGACATAAACCCTCACATCCCTAGCTAACGTTGGCCACCAGTATTTCACGCTAAGGCAGTGCACTGTCCGGCCAATACCTGGATGTCCAGAGGAGGGTGATGTATGAGCCCAATAAATAAGGCGGTCACGAACCTCGAGCGGAACGTACGTCCGCCCCCACAGGACACTCGGGGGGAATAGGGTCGGTACGCAGTGCCCGCTCGATCTCCGCATCGACCTCCCACACAACCGGAGCCACCAGACAAGACTCCGGCAGTATGGGAGTAGGCTCGATGGACCTCTCCTCTGTGTCATACCGCCGGGACAGGGCGTCTGCCTTACCGTTCTGGGACCCTGGGATGTATGTGATCTTAAAACAAACCGGGTCAGGAACATGTTCCACCTAGCCTGACGAGGGTTCAATCTCCTAGCTGCCCGGATGTACTCCAGGTTACGGTGGTCAGTCAGAATGAGGAAAGGGTGTTGAGCCCCCTCAAGCCAATGCCTCCACACCTTTAGGGCCTGGACTACAGCCAACAGCTCCCTGTCCCCTATGTCATAATTACGCTCCGCCGAGCTGAGCTTCTTAGAGTAGAACGCACAGGGGCGGAGCTTGGGTGGCGTGCCGGACCGTTGCGACAGGATTGCCCCAATACTGGCCTCGGACGCGTCTACCTCAACTTGAAATGGTAAAGCGGGGTCCGGATGCGCCAGCACCGGAGCCGATGTGAACAGGTTCTTCAGTTTAACAAATGCCCTGTCCGCTTCAGCTGACCACTGCAAACGCACCGGACCCCCCTTTAGCAGGGACATAATGGGAGCTGCCACCTGTCCAAAGCCCCGGATAAACCTCCGGTAGTAATTAGCAAAACCCAAAAACTGCTGCACCTCTTTTACAGTGGTTGGAGTTTGCCAATTACGCACGGCCGACACACGGTCAACCTCTATCTTCACACCAGACGCGGACAATCGATAACCCAAAAAGGAGATGGACTCCTGGAAAAACAGGCATTTCTCTGCCTTAACATACAAGTCATGCTCCAACAGCCTCCCTCAATACTCGGCGCACCAGGGCTACATGCTCGGCTCGGGTAGAATAGTACACTAGGATGTCGTCAATGTATACTACCACACCCTGCCCATGCATGTCCCGGAAAATCTCGTCAACAAAGGATTGGAAGACTGAAGGAGCATTCATTAACCCGTATGGCATGACGAGATACTCGTAATGACCCGAGGTGGTGCTAAATGCTGTTTTCCATTCATCCCCCTCCCTAATGCGCACCAGATTGTACGCGCTCCTGAGATCCAACTTTGTGAAGAACCGCGCTCCGCGTAATGACTCCATCATAGTCGCAATCAGAGGAAGAGGGTAACTGTACTTAACCGTGATCTGATTGAGACTACGGTAATCAATACACGGGCGCAAACCCCCATCCTTTTTCTTCACAAAGAAGAAACTCGAGGAAACCGGGGAAGTGGAGGACCGGATGTATCCCTGTGCCAAGGACTCGGCTATGTAAGTCTCCATAGCCGCTGTCTCTTCTTGAGACAGGGGATACACACGGCTCCGCGGAAGTGCCGCTCCTGTTTGGAGATCTATCGCACAATCCCCCTGTCTATGAGGTGGTAGCCGTGTTGCCCTAGTTTTGCTGAACACAAGTGCTAAATCCTCATATTCAGGGGGAATGCACATTGCGGGCACTTGGTTCGGACTCTCCACCGAGGTCGCCCCTAAGGAAACACCTAGACATTTCCCTACACACTGGGCAGACCACTCCATAAGAGCCCTCTGTTGCCACGCAATGGTAGGATCATGGGCGCTTAACCAGGGAAGCCCCAGCACCACGGGATACGCAGGAGAGTCGATCAGATAAAACTAAATGATCTCCTCATGACCCCCCTGCGTCGTCATCTTAAGTGGTGCTCTGACTTCTCTGATCAACTCCGACCCCAGCGGCCGGCTGTCTAGGGCATGAACAGGAAAAGGGACTTCTACCGGCCGAAGGGGAATTCCTAGCCTATAACAAAATTCACGATCAACAAAATTCCCAGCTGCGCCTGAATCTACTAGCGCCTTATGCTGGGAATGAGGTGCCACCTGTGGAAATCTCACAGGTATACTCATGTGACCAACAGAGAGCTCTGGGTAAGTGGGGCGCCTACTCACCTGAAATGACTCCCCGGTGCGTGACCTGTTGTCCCCTCTCCCCAGGAGACCCTCCCCAGCACCTAGCCGCAGTGTGTCCTCCACGGCCACAGTTGGTGCAGGGACGGCCCCCCTCAGGTTCTCTCTCCTCCTCTCCCTAGCGCCAGCACCCCCGAGCTCCATGGGAATCGGCTCGGAGGTGCTGGAGGGTGGAATGGACGACCCCCACTCGGGGACGTCCCGCGGGTAGCCAGCAGGGTGTCGAGACGGAAGGAAATGTCCACCAACTGGTCGAAGGATAGGTTGGTGTCCCTGCAGGCCAGCTCACGACGAAACGTCCTCTCGTAGGCTACACCGGTAATGGTCGATGAGGGCCCTCTCATTCCACCCCGCATCCGCCGCTAGAGTCCGGAACTCCAGGGCGAACTCCTGTGCACTCCTCTTCACCTGTCGGAGGTGGAACAGACGCTCCCCCGCCGCCTTCCCCTCAGGTGGATGATCGAACACAGCCCTGAAGCGGCGGGAGAACTCCGCGTAGGTGATGGTAGCGGCGTCTATTCCCCTCCATTCGGCGTTGGCCCACTCCAACGCCTTGCCGGATAGACAGGAGATAAGGGCGGAGACGCTCTCGTATCCCGAGGGCACCGGGTGTATGGTGGCCAGGTATAGTTCCACCTGCAGGAGGAACCCTGACACCCGGCTGCAGAACCATCATATGCCCTCGGGAGCGAGAGCCGAATGCCACTGGGTTCCGGTGCTGGGAGAGGAGGACTGGCCGATGGTGATGGTAAGGTGTGCGAAGGCGTGGGCACCTCTCCCGTAACCAACCGGCGTGAGAGTGTTGGACACCTCGTTCATGGCGGCCCCAAGTTGCCGGATCATGGTGTCTTGGTCGCTGATCCGATCCTCCAGCGACTTGGGTGCCGCCGCTGCTCCTGCTGACTCCATAATGGTGTGTTGTTCTGTCAAGGGCTGATGTAAGTGTGGTGTGGAAGTCAGGCGCAGGAGACCGAAGCTTAGTCCAACAAAGTTTACTAGTTAACCACAAAGGCAAAAATACAATAAACGGCCTCAAAAACACACAGAGGCGAGCGATTACGCAAACTGTGCGTAAACTCCAAAACAACAAACAGAGCAAACACGCAGCACTAACTGACATGCGAAAAACAACACACAACCTAACCAATACAAAACAGGCAACTTATAGAACACATAATCAGACACAAACGGACACAGGTGCAATAGACAGACAAAAGCAATCAAACATAGAAACATTCAACGGTGGCAGCTAGTACTCCGGGGACGACGAACGCCGAAGCCTGCCCGAACAAGGAGGAGGAGCAGCCTCGGCAGAATCTGTGACAGTTGTCTTGGCTAATTGTATCACCATTACGAAACATGCAAACCCAGACAGGGCCACTGGAAAAACCCATTAGCTTCCATAAACATTGGGACCTGCCTGATGTTTTCCAATGGCTATTTGCATGACAGACAACATTGCATTTTATCTGTTGTAACTGCCTGTTTAGGGGAGAGGCCTATTTCTGGAGTTGATTATGATCTTTAATATTGTTGTGTTTTAAAAGAAAACTACACACAGAGACTGACACAAATAACATGTAGGTGTTTTTGGGATCCTTGGAACTGTGGTTATCAGAATTATGAACCTTATGTTTGTCTCTCAATCTACTGGCAACTCCTCATGCATGCATACAAACCATGACTGAATGATAAGCTACTACTTACAATAACATAGTAACATACTATTAAAACTAACTACACATTTCACAGCTGTTTGTTTTTACTCAGTAGAGGAGTATTACAAACATTTGACTAAACTGTCGGACCATTTGCATAAGTTCTTTCATGCACTCATAAGTGTGTTCCCTGGTGAGTTCCCTGGGTGAGGCTTTAGTAATTATGAAAATCAGGGATCACATTTACTGAACATCTTCACAATGTCTACGAGAGCCACACTGCTCCTTTCTCAAGGTGAGATGTGCTATGTTACATTCATAATTACCTTGTGTTTTGTAAGACGGTTATTATTGTATGTTCTTAAGTAAACTTTGCTCAATGCTGATACACTACATCACCAAAAGTATGTGAACACCCCTTCAAATTAGTGGATTTGGCTATTTCAGCCACACCCATTGCTGACAGGTGCATAAAATCGAGCACACAGCCATGCAATCTCCATAGACAAACATTGACAGCAGAATGGATTTACTGAAGAGCTCAGGGACTTTCAACGCGGCACCGTCATAGGATACCACCTTTCCAACAAGTCAGTTTGCCAAATTCCTTCCCTGCTAGAGCTGCCCCAGTCAACTGTAAGTTCTGTTATTGTGAAGTGGAAATGTCCAGGAGCAACAACGGCTCAGCCGTGAATTGATAGACCACACAAGCTCACAGAACGGGACCGCCGAGTGCTGAAGCTCGTAAAAAATCGTCTGTCCTCTGTTGCAACACTCACTACCGAGTTCTAAACTGCCCCTGGAAGCAACATCAGCACAATAACTTTTCGTCAATGCTAAGAAAAACAACAGATATCTAGTTTAAATTGATGTATTTTAAACTATGCTCATTTGATTTCTGCGGGGGTGCGGACATCGACCTGAGGGGGCTAGTAAGTGGTGGCTTATCATTGAGTCATGATACATGAAATAAAATTCATATGTAACCCTTTAAATTGGTCGGAATTGGCCTATATGGAAAAGGCGCAATTGCAATGTTTCAAACAGAATATGAAAGCAAATGCATAACCATGATAGCAATTGAAAGGCAACACTTTGGAGATTATGAGGAAATTATCAGACTAAAGGTGAGGACACAACAGTTCACCTGACACAATGCTGAATCCAAACGATACACTGTTGATTTTATGTGCATTTTACATTTACTGTACTTTTTTGTCAAAATCTGAAAGTAGGTGGAACATAAGGCAAAAAAAAAGACAAAGGTTTGAGTAAGAGGTCTCCTTTGGCCACAGAGTGGACACCTGAGGAGACTGGTGGGAGGAGCTATAGGAGGACAGGCTCATTGTAATGGCTGGAATGGAATTAATGGAATGGTCTCAAACACATGGAAACAACGTGTTTGACTCCGTTCCATTGATTCCATTCCAGGCATTACAATGAGCCTGTCATCCTATTGCTCCTCCCACCAGTCTCCTCAGGTGTACACAGTTACTAAATCATGTATGACTCAAGGAAAGAGTCTTCAACTATTAGGTGCTTTTTATTTAGCTCTCCTGGCTGTACCGATGAGGAACTGAAGCAAGCTAAGAGCACAGTCCTGCATCCCCACTGTCATACAATTACTGTTGTGTTGAGGCAATTTAGGTGCTTATCATTGAACTGTTAGATTCTAGCTTGAAATGTACTTATTCATGTTACCGTACTACAACTCATTAATGACTTTACATATATAAGGAATGTATATGTTGGGGTCAATGAAGGGTAGATGGGAACTAGGAATATGGAAAGTTACTGAGAGTAGAAACTTCATACTCTGTTCCATGTTCGTAAGGAGGAGGCGAAGGGCAGTTGTTAGTCTCTGATAAGGCAGGCCGGCAGCGGAACTAGGGAGGAGCGAGGTCAAGTCAACAGATGAAGTGAGAAGAAGTCTCTGGGAGGGGGGCCAGAGGGGCCCACCACAACGACTGTCCTACTACAGTCCTCTCTAACACACATACACTTCCACGCCCACGAAGGTTCTAGCATCAGGCCGGGCCATGAACACACCAGCGAGAGGAACCAGTTAAGCTCCTGCCTAGCAACAGAGATGTATTGGCTATGTAAGGAGTTGACCCCGCCTATTAGAAGGTTATAAATATACAGTACCAGTCAAAGGTTTGGACACACCAACTCATTCTGGATGTGATTGTGTAATAATACAGTGTCTTTGCAGCTGTATGACCCAGTGGTTGAATAAAATTGGTTAGAGCTTTTTTCTAGTTGTCCGTTTGAGTTTTTTACTCAGTCTGTTCAGAACCTAACAGAACCAATCTGTAATGTTCAACATGTATACAGTGTCACATATACAAACATATAAAAACATATAAAGTGCTACATATACAAACATATAAACGCAACATATAAAATCAAATCAAATCAAATTTTATTGGCCACATGCGCCGAATACAACAGGTGCAGACATTACAGTGAAATGCTTACTTACAGCCCTTAGCCAACAGTGCATTTATTTTTAATAAAAAAGTAGAATAAAACAACAAATGAGCAGAAGTAAAATAAAATAACAGTAGGGAGGCTATATATACAGGGGGGTACCGGTGCAGAGTCAATGTGCGGGGGCACCGGCTAGTTGAGGTAGTTGAAGTAATATGTACATGTGGGTAGAGTTAAAGTGACTATGCATAAATAATTAACATAGTAGCAGCAGCGTAAAAAGATGGGGTGGGGGGGCAGTGCAAATAGTCCGGGTAGCCATAATTAGCTATTCAGGAGTCATATGGCTTGGGGGTAGAAGCTGTTGAGAAGTATTTTGGACCTAGACTTGGCACTCCGGTACCGCTTGCCGTGCGGTAGCAGAGAGAACAGTCTATGACTAGGGTGGCTGGAGTCTTTGACAATTTTGAGGGCCTTCCTATGACACCGCCTGGTATAGAGGTCCTGGATGGCAGGAAGCTTGGCCCCAGTGACTCTCTGTAGTGCCTTGCGGTCAGAGGCCAAGCAGTTGCCATACCAGGCGGTGATGCAACCAGACAGGATGCTCTCGATGGTGCAGCTGTATAATTTTTTGAGGATCTGAGGACCCATGCCAAATCTTTTCAGTCTCCTGAGGGGGAATAGACTTTGTCGTGCCCTCTTCACGACTGTATTGGTGTGTTTGGACCATGATAGTTTGTTGGTGATGTGGACACCAAGGAACTTAAACTCTCAACCTGTTCCACTACAGCCCCGTTGATGAGAATGGGGGCGTGCTCAGTCCTCTTTTTTTTCCTGTAGTCCACAATCATCTCCTTTGTCTTGGTCACGTTGAGGGAGAGGTTGTTATCCTGGCACCACACGGCCAGGTCTCTGACCTCCTCCCTATAGGCTGTCTAATCGTTGTCGGTGATCAGGCCTACCACTGTTGTGTCGTCGGCAAACTTAATGATGGTGTTGGAGTCATGCCTGGCCATGCAGTCATGGGTGAACAGGGAGTACAGGAGGGGACTGAGCACGCACCCCTGAGGGGCCCCCGTGTTGAGGATCAGTGTGGCAGATGTGTTGTTACCTACCCTTACCACCTGAGGGCGGCCCGTCAGGAATTCCAGGATCCAGTTGCAGAGGGAGTTGTTTAGTCCCAGTATCCTTAGCTTAGTGATGAGCTTTGAGGGCACTTTGGTGTTGAATGCTGAGCTGTAGTCAATGAATAGCATTCTCACGTAGGTGTTCCTCTTGTCCAGGTGGGAAAGGGCAGTGTGGAGTGCAATAGAGATTGCATCATCTGTGGATCTGTTGGGGCGGTATGCAAATTGGAGTGGGTCTAGGGTTTCTGGGATAACGGTGTTGATGTGAACCATGACCAGCCTTTCAAAGCACTTCATGGCTACAGACGTCAGTGCTACGGGTCGGTAGTCATTTAGGCAGGTTATCTTAGAGTCCTTGGGCACGGGGACTATGGTGGTCTGCTTGAAACATGTTGGTATTACAGACTCAGTCAGGGACATTTGCCAGTTGGTCAGCACATGCTCGGAGTACACGTCCTGGTAATCCGTCTGGCCCTGCGGCCTTGTGAATGTTGACCTGCTTAAAAGTCTTACTCACATCGGCTACGGAGAGCGTGATCACATAGTCATCCGGAACAGCTGGTGCTCTCATGCATGCTTCAGTGTTGCTTGTCTCAAAGCGAGCATAGAAGTGGTTTAGCTGGTCTGGAAGTCTTCTGTCACTGGGCAGCTCGCGGCTGTGCTTCCCTTTGTAGTCTGTAATAGTTTTCATGCCGGTGTAGTACGACTCAATCTTAGTCCTGTATTGACTCTTTGCCTGTTTGATGGTTCGTCGGAGGGCATAGTGGGATTTCTTATAAGCGTCCGAGTTAGAGTCCCGCTCCTTGAAAGCGGCAGCTCTACCCTTTAGCTCAGTGCGGATGTATCCTGTAAAGTGTTCGCCCATGGGTTTGTCTGGGTCTGGGTCTGACTGGGTCTGACTGGTTCTGGAACCAACATATAAAGTGTTTGCCCATGGGTTTTTCTGGGTCTGACAATACCTTGAATAAACTTGCTAGCTCCTGCTAGATCTACACTTCATAACCTAAAATCTGAACAGAAAAGTTGCTCTGCCCCATAAATAATCTAAACACAGCCTATACTATTTTTGTTTTGCTGGATAGAACCTCGCTGGACTATCTACACTGTGCACTTGGAAAAATACATATATAAGGTTGTCTTACTGTCGAGAGAAGCCATGAAATATGAGAGATGGAATGTTTTGTGATAGTCCACAAGGCATGTTCACAGGAAGTTCATATTTTCCTGTTATGGGAGTGGATGTAAATGAGATGTTAGCAAAATCTGTTGCAACGCATCACTTCTCACATCTCAGACTTTTATATTGTCGTACATTGTCCCTGTTCAAAAAAACATAATAGATTAAAAAACATACACTGAACAAAAATATAAATGCAACATGTAAAGTGTTGGTCCCCATGTTTCATGAGCTGAAATAAAAGATCCCAGAAATGTTCCATACGCACAAAAAGCATATTTCTCTCAAATGTTGTGCACAAATATGCTTACATCTCTGTTAGTGTGCATTTCTTCTTTGCCAAGATAATCCATCCACCTGACAGGTGTGGCATATCCAGAAGCTGATTAAACAGCATGATCATTACACAGGTCCACCTTGTGCTGGGGCCAATAAAAGGCCACTCTAAAATGTGCAGTTTTGTCACACAACACAATGCCACAGATTTTTCAAGTTTTGAGGGAGCGTGCAATTGGCATGCTGACTGAATGAATGTCCACCAGAGCTGTAATAAAGCCCTTTTGTGGGGAAAAACTCATTCTGATTGGCTGGGCCTGGCTCCACAGTGGGTGGGCCTATGCCCTCGCAGGCCCACCCAGGGCTGTGCCCCTGCCCAGACATGTGAAATCCACATATTAGGGCCTAATGAGTGTATTTAATTTGACTGATTTCCTTCTATTAACAGTAACTCAGCAAAATTGTTGAAATTGCTGCATGTTGAGTTTATATTTTTGTTCAGTATACTTGCATAAGGTGTTGCCAGTAGAAAGAGAGATAGAGAGACAAGCATGAGGTTTGACATTCTGACAACCACATCCTTTAGTCCCAAGGATAAAATTATAGACTGATCATTTCTTTGTCAGTGGGCAAACGTACAAAATCAGCAGGGGATCAAATACTTTTTTCCCTCAATGTAGCTCTGTCTATGAATTTGAGAGTCTCTCCAACCCTATCCCTTTGCTTTTTACCAAAACAGTGGTGGGGAATCCGCTTTGTTATTGTTTGTTTTGCAGATTGCCCCTTTAACAACAACTCTAATGCTATTGTGCTTTATCTCACAAAATCATATTGCTTCCTGCCACCAAAAGCTACCAAATTAAAACAATCCAAATTATTTATCAATTAAAGCATGACACAAATTCTACTAGGCCTTTGCCTCGTCAACATATGTTTAAACTACAGCTGCAGGCAGTAAGAAGTTAAGCTGCACTGCGGTATTAAGACATTTATTCTGTACTTTTAGTGGCTGTTACTGTAATTCTAACATGTCTATAACGCTAAATAAGTGATGCAGCTTTAGTTAACAACAACTCTAATGCTAACGTGATGTATCTCACCAAATGCTATTGCTACTTGCCACAAAATTAACTATTTATAAATATATATATATATATATATATATATATATATTTGCCCTCGTAATAGGGTCAGAGGCAGAGAATCCCAATGGAGAGAGGGGAGCCGGCCAGGCAGAG
Source organism: Coregonus clupeaformis (assembly GCF_020615455.1). Classification (NCBI taxonomy): domain Eukaryota; kingdom Metazoa; phylum Chordata; class Actinopteri; order Salmoniformes; family Salmonidae; genus Coregonus; species Coregonus clupeaformis. Next base: position 46,170 of record NW_025534372.1, on the reverse strand, counting down.
ACAGCAAGGGCGGTTCGTCGCTCCAGTGCCTTGCCGTTTACCTTCCCACCCCTGGGCCAGACAACACTCAATCATAGGACCTACAGAAGAGATGAGTCTTTAGTAAAGACTTGAGACCGAGTCTGCTTCACTCACATGGATAGGCAGACCATTCCATATACATTTAGCTCTATAGGAGAAAGCCCTGCCTCCAGCTATTTGCTTAGAAATTCTAGGAATGTACGGCAGGACCAAATCGGAGAGATAGGTAGGAGCAAGCCCATGTAATGCTTTGTAGGTTAGCAGTAAACCTTGAAATCAGCCCTAGCCTTAACAGGAAGCCAGAGGCTAGCACTGGAGTCAAATGTTTTGGTTCAAGTCAAGACTCTAGCAGCCGTGTTTAGCACTAACTGACGTTTATTTACTGCTTTATCCGGGTAGCCGGAGAGTAGAGCATTGCAGTAGTCTAATCTAGATGTGACAAAAGCATGAATTAACTTTTCTGCATCATTTTTGGACAAAAGGTTTACGATTTTTGCAATGTTTTGAAGATGGAAAAAAGCTGTCCTTGAAATATTCTCGATATATTCGTCAAAAGAGTGATCAGGGTCCAGAGTAACGCCGTGGTCCTTCACAGTTTTATTTGAGACGACTGTAAAACCATCAAGATTAATTGTCAGATCCAACAGCAGATCTCTTTGTTTCTTGGGACCTAGAACTACCATCTCTGTTTTGTCCGAGTTTAAAAGTAAAACATTTGCCGCCATCCACTTCCTTATATCTGAAAAACAGGCTTCCAGGGTAGGCAATTTTGGGGCTTCACCAAGTTTCATCTAAATGTACAGCTGTGTGTCATCCGCACAGCAGTGAAAGTTGACATTGTGTTTCCAAATGAAATTCCCCAAGAGGTAGAATATATAGTGAAAACAATGGTGGTCCTAAAACGGAACCTTGAGGTACAATTGATTTGTCAGAGGACAAACCATCCACAGAGACTAACTGATATTATTTCGACAGATAAGATCCAAACCAGGCAAGAACTTGTCCGTGTAGACCAATTAGGGTTTTCAATCTCTCCAAAAGATTGTGGTGATCGATAGTGTAAAAAGCAGCACTAAGGTCTAGGAGCACGAGCACAGATGCAGAGCCTTGGTCTGATGCTATTAAAAGGTAATTTACAACCTTCACGAGTGCAGTCTCAGTACTATGGTCTAAAACCAGACTGAAGCGTTTCGTATACATTATTTGTCTTCAGGAAGGCACTGAGTTGCTGAGCAACAGCTTTTTATAACATTTTTGAGAGGAATGGGAGATTCGGTATAAGCCGATCGTTTTTTTATTTTCCGGGTCAGGGTTTGGCTTTTCAAGAGAGGCTTTATAACTGCCACTTTTAGTGAGTTTGGTACACATCCGGTGGATAGGGAGACATGTATTATGTTCAACATAGGAGGGCCAAGCATGTTTACTGTATAGCCACTATATCCAATTTAGGCGCTTATCATTGAACCAATCTCCAATTTTCAACCTGTATACAGGGCTACATATACTGAACAAAAATATAAACGCAACATCTAAGCAACATGTTGGTCCCATTTTTCATGAGCTGAAATAAAAGATCCCAGAAATGTTCCATAATCACAAAACACTTATTTCTCTAAAATGTTGTGCACAAAATTGTTTACATCTCTGTTTGTGAGCATTTCTCCTTTGCCAAGATAATCCATCCACCTGACGGGTGTGGCATATCAATAAGCTGATTAAACAGCTTGATCATTACACAGGTGCACCTTGTGCTGGGGACACAAAAAGGCCACTATAAAATGTGCAGTTTTGTCACACAATACAATGGCACAGATGTCTCAAGTTATGAGGGAGCATGCAATTGGCGTGCTGACTGCAGGAATGTCCACCAGAGCTGTTGCCAGATAATTTAATGTTCATTTCTCTACCATAAGCCACGTCCAACATTGTTTTAGAGAATTTGTCAGTACATCCAACCGGCCTCACAACCGCACACCAGATTTAACCAAGCCAGCCAAGGACCTCCACATCTGGCTTCTTCACTAGCGGGATCGTCTGAGGAGGGGGAGGGTGGGTGCTGAAGAGTATTTTTGTCTTTAATAAAGTCCTTTAGTGGGGAAAAACTCATTCTGATTGGCTGGGCCTGGCTCCCAAGTGGGTGGGCCTATGGCCTCCCAGGCCCACCCATGGCTGTGCCCCTGCCCAGTCATGTGAAATACCTAGATTAAGCTCTAATGAATGTATTTAAATTGACTGATTTCCTTTTTTGAACTGTAACTCAGTTAAATCTTTGAAATTGTTGCATGTTGAGTTTATATTTTTGTTTAGTATACATGCATAACGAGTTGCCAGTAGATAGAGAGATAGAGAGACATGCACAAGGTTTGACATTCTGACAACCACATCCTTTAGAGTTCCAAGGATCCCAAAAACACTAACATGTTGAGTAAAATCTGTTTTCTTTGTGTGTCAGTGTCTGTGTGTAGTTTTCTTTTAAAACACAAACATATTGAAGATCAGAATCAACTCCAGAATTAGGCCTTACTCCTACAGTGTTAGGCCTACTGCTGCTAGGTAGCTCTCTCTCTGCTCTCTCCCTCCCCTCTGTCTGTCCTTGATTGCAGGAGTGAAGTCTGGTGTGCGGGAGTCAGGGTTCCAGCTGCAGCTCATTCACCATAATCACCTCAGCCTTTAAGACCCGGTCAAACTTACCACTCATCGTCAGATCATAGTCAAGATGACCATGTTAGTCTCGCTGCCGACTCAACCTGTTTATTTTTGCTCTTTGTGTTTTGGCCTGTTCTATTTACTTTTTCTCCTGTGCCACAGATATTTGGAACCTGACTCCTGCCTCCGCTTCACTCCTGCCACCACCATCCTGCTCTCCACTACCGGACCTCTCTTTTGGACTCACCACGGATACTAGGACATTACGGTACCACACCTGCCCTGACCTGGATCTGTTACCCTCCCTGTAACCTGGACTTGCTCTTCCCCTATTATTGGAAACCTGGACTATTGAACATTTTAAATAAACCTGTTAAACCTTCTCTGGCTTGGTGTACTTGTCTGCATTTGGGTTCTAATACTGGTAAATCATAACAGTATGATCTGACCATCATGAACCCAGCAGACAGTAGCGTGGATACCACCCCAGAGTGCACTCAAATTTGGACTGCCATAGCCAATCAGGGCATTTTACTTGGCCAACATGATACCCTGTTTAAGACGATTGCTGAGGACAGTCAGGTGCTGCTTAATCAGGTTCAATTACTCACCAATCAAGTGTCTGCCCTTACTACCCCTTCAGCCCAGATCAGAGAGCCTTTTGTTCCTGCTCCAGAGCGCTATGACGGGAACATGGGAACCTGTGGCGATTTTTTTGACTCAATGCTCGTTAGTGTTTGAACAACAGCCCCTCACCTACGCCTCAGAAAGAGCCCGTATTGCCTACCTTATCAACTCTACTAGCGGTTCCGCTCGTGCCTGGGGATCCGCGGTCTGGGAGAGTCAGTCAGACATTTGCAACGCTTACGTTGCCTTCACCACTGAGATGAGGAAGGTTTTTGACCACCCCGTACGAGGCAAGGAGGCTGCGAAACGGTTGTTTTCTCTTCGGCAGGGGGCTCGCAGTGTGGCGGAGATGGCAGTGGAGTTTCGGACTTTAGCAGCAGTGAGTGGTTGGAATGACGAGGCATTACAAGGAGTGTTCATCAATGCTTTGTCTGAGACTTTAAAAAGATGAATTGGTGTCATATGATGAATCGCCTACGCTGGATAATCTTATTTCACTCACCATCAGGTTGGATAATCGGATTCGGGAGCGCCGCCGGGAGAGGAGTGTTAGTTCCAAGCAACCTGTCTGTCATCAACAAACTCCTCCCCGCATCTTCCCTACGGAGAAAGCCGTGTCTTCCCGAGTCGATACGAGGAGCACTGAACCCGAAGCCATGGAGGTGGGTCGTGCACAGTTGTCCTCAGAGGAGCGTGCACGTCGCATTCAGGCTCGGGTCTGCCTGTATTGTGGAGAAGCTGGTCATTTCGTTCCTTCCTGCCCAGTTCGTCCGGGAAAAGGGCCGGCTCATCATTAATGGGAGAAGTTTTGGTGAGCCGAGCAGCGGATTCTTCCTCTTCTCCCCGCATTCTGCTCCAGGCATCCCTCCAGTGGCAGTTCCAGAATCTCTCTGTTAGTGCGCTGATTGACTCTGGTGCAGACGAAAGCTTTTTGGATAGAGAGTGGGCTCAACAAATGGATTTGGAGACTGTTCCTATGGACTGTCCGCTGCAGGCTAAGGGTCTGAATGGACAATTGTTGACCCATATTACCCATCAGACTGTTCCTGTTTGTCTTAGAGTGTCGGGAAATCATCAGGAGAACATTCAATTCCATATTATCGACTGCCCACAGACCCCTCTGGTCCTTGGTATCCCCTGGCTCATAAGACACAATCCACACATTGATTGGGTGACAGGTAGAATTGTTTCATGGAGCACATTTTGTCATGTGAATTGTTTGTGTTCTGCTCTGACTCCTGCCAGTACTGTGCCTCGACCTCCACTGGAGTCCATGGATCTTTCTAATGTTCCTGACGTGTATCATGACCTGGCATCCGTTTTCTGCAAACACAGAGCTACTTCTCTTCCTCCTCACCGGCCTTACGACTGTGCCATTGACCTCCAGCCAGGAGCCCCGCTCCCCAGCAGTCGCCTGTACAATCTCTCCCGGCCGGAGACGGAGGCTATGGAGAACTACATTCGGGACTCCTTGGCGGCAGGTATTATGCGTCCTTCCTCGTCACCTGTAGGAGCGGGATTCTTTTTTGTTGCTAAGAAGGATAAGACCCTCAGACCCTGTATTGATTACCGTGGACTTAACAACATCACCATTAAGAACAAGTATTCTCTGCCTTTGATTAATTCTGCTTTTCCCCTCCTTCATGGTGCTACCATATCTACGAAATGCGTATCACCTGGTGCGCATTCGTAAAGGTGATGAATGGAAGACTGCCTTCAACACACCCTTGGGACATTTTGAGTATCTGGTTATGCCTTTTGGGTTGTCTAATGCCCCTGCTGTTTTTCAGGCACTAGTCAATGATGTCCTTCGGGACATGTTGAATCGGTTTGTTTTTGTCTATCTGGATGATATCTTGATTTTCTCAGAGTCCTCCCAGGAACATGAACTGCATGTGCGCCAGGTGTTGCAAAGGTTGTTGGAGAACAAACTGTTTGTGAAGATGGAGAAATGTGAATTTCATGTGTCTGAGACCTCTTTTTTGGGTTACATCATCGCTCAGGGGGAGTTGCGGATGGACCCAGCTAAGATCTCTGCTGTCACGGACTGGCCAGCCCCCTCTACCCGCAAACAACTTCAACGATTTCTGGGGTTTGCGAACTTCTATAGGAGGTTCATCAAGGACTACAGCCGCATTGCGGCGCCACTCACCGCTCTCACCTCCATCTCACGACCGTTCGCTTGGAATGAAGGGGCCGAATCAGCGTTCGAAGAACTGAAACATCGCTTCGCCTCGGCTCCCATTCTGATGCAGCCGGACCCCGACCGCCAGTTTGTCGTGGAGGTGGATGCATCCGACACTGGGGTAGGTGCGGTGTTGTCACAGCGTTCTCCTGAAGATAACAAACTGCATCCCTGTGCTTTTCTCTCAAGGAAACTTTCTCAGGCAGAGAGGAATTATGATGTTGGCAATCGTGAACTGCTCGCCGTTAAGCTGGCTCTCGAGGAGTGGCGACATTGGTTGGAGGGGGCGGAACAACCCTTCATCGTTTGGACGGATCATAAGAATCTGGCTTACCTCCAGTCAGCGAAGCAGCTCAACCCCCGTCAAGCCAGGTGGGCACTATTTTTTGGGAGATTCAATTTTTCTCTGTCTTACCGTCCTGGGTCACGCAACGTCAAGCCTGACGCCCTGTCTCGTGTTCATTCGGCTGTTGATACTGGTAGTAACCCTGAACCCATTTTGCCTCCTACCTGCAGTATTGCGGTCGTCACATGTGACATCGAGGGGATTGTTAGACAGGCTCAACATCATCAAGCTGACCCTGGGAGGGGTCCTCCTAACCGGATGTTTGTCCCTGAGTCTGCTCGCTCCCAGGTACTTCAGTGGGCTCACTCGTCTCCCCTTACCTGTCACCCTGGAGTTTCGCGGACCCTTGACTTTGTGCGACGGAAGTTCTGGTGGGCCACGATGGAGGCGGACACTCGAGCCTTCATTGCTGCTTGTACGGTATGTGCACGAAGTAAGAACTCCACCCAGGCCAGCGCTGGTCATCTACGACCTCTACCTATACCCAGCCGGCCCTGGTCGCATATCGCTATGGATTTTGTCACTGGACTTCCCCCTCGTCTGGAAAGACTGTAATTCTTACGGTGATTGATCGTTTTTCTAAGTTCGCTCATTTTTTGGCCCTACCTAAACTGCCCACTGCCAGAGAGACGGCTGATATTTTGGTTGAACATGTGTTCCGCTCTCATGGTCTACCCACGGATATTGTCTCTGACAGGGGTCCCCAGTTTGTCTCCCAGGTGTGGAAAGCTTTCTGTAAAGCTTTGGGCATTACATCCAGCCTGTCCTCTGGATATCACCCCCAGACCAACGGGCAAGCCGAGAGAGCGAACCAGGAGATGGAGACCGCTCTTCGCTGTGTCACAGGGTCTAACCCTGGGTCATGGAGCTCCATGCTCCCCTGGGTGGAATATGCTCATAACACCTTGACTAACGCTTCCTCTGGTTTGTCTCCTTTTCTGTGTGCTCTGGGTTATCAACCTCCCCTGTTCCCTTCTCAAGAGAGGGAACTGGCGGTACCCTCGGTGCAGTCCCACATGCGCCGCTGCTTCAAGGTCTGGAGGAAGGCCAGGGTAGCTCTGTCCCGAGCTTCGGCGTACATGCAGAGGCAAGCCAACCGTCACCGGTCCCAGGCTCCCGGTTACTCTCCTGGTCAAGAGGTATGGCTGAAGTCACGGGACCTTCCATTGAAGGTGGAGTCTAAGAAGATGGCGCCTCGTTTTATAGGACCGTTCAAGATACTGTCTATTGTTAACCCCTGCGCGGTTAAGCTACAGCTTCCTGCCTCCCTACGGGTTCATTCCACCTTTCATGTTTCCCAGATTAAGCCTGTGTCGGTTAGCCCTCTGTGCCCGCCCTCTCGTCCCCCTCCTCCGCCCAGGATCGTGGGTGGGGGTCCGGTCTACACTGTCCGGCGACTTCTGGATGTTCGCCGCCGGGGTCGTGGTTTCCAGTACCTGGTGGATTGGGAGGGTTATGGTCCTGAGGAACGTTCCTGGGTGCCCAGGAGCTTCATTGTGGATCCTGCTCTGGTCCGAGAGTTTCATAGGTTACATCCCGATAAACCCCGTCGGCCGCCAGGTGGCGTCCGTAGAGGGGGGGTACTGTTAGGCCTACTGCTGCTAGGTAGCTCTCTCTCTGCTCTCTCCCTCCCCTCTGTCTGTCCTTGATTGCAGGAGTGAAGTCTGGTGTGCGGGAGTCAGGGTTCCAGCTGCAGCTCATTCACCATAATCACCTCAGCCTTTAAGACCCGGTCAAACTTACCACTCATCGTCAGATCATAGTCAAGATGACCATGTTAGTCTCGCTGCCGACTCAACCTGTTTATTTTTGCTCTTTGTGTTTTGGCCTGTTCTATTTACTTTTTCTCCTGTGCCACAGATATTTGGAACCTGACTCCTGCCTCCGCTTCACTCCTGCCACCACCATCCTGCTCTCCACTACCGGACCTCTCTTTTGGACTCACCACGGACACTAGGACATTACGGTACCACACCTGCCCTGACCTGGATCTGTTACCCTCCCTGTAACCTGGACTTGCTCTTCCCCTATTATTGGAAACCTGGACTATTGAACATTTTAAATAAACCTGTTAAACCTTCTCTGGCTTGGTGTACTTGTCTGCATTTGGGTTCTAATACTGGTAAATCATAACATACAGAGGCAGTTACAACAGCTAAAAGACAATGTTGGCTGTCATGCAAATAGCTAATGGTTCCTGTCTGGGTTTGCATGTTTTAAAATGGTGATACAATTAGCCAAGACATGTGCATTCATCACTGAAGGGGGATACATATTTCATGACATGCTGTAGTCATAAGTGACAGAAAGACAGGGACCTGAACTGTTGAATCAATCAGATAATGCTAAATGAATAGGCCCAATCCCCTATCTAGCCACCCCGTCTTAATTCTAATTGTATAACTAATATAACAAACCAACATTCACCAACAAGTGATGGAGCTTCAGTTAAAGGGGCAATCTTCTTTTGCTACAACCATTATTGGACTTTGAAATTAATGACATACACCCATTGATTCTTGAAGAATATTATTTATAAATGCCTCATGAGCTTAGTTCAACTGTCATACCACATCAGAAACCAAAATTAGAGCTTATTTAACTTTGTTTGTAAAAAAGTAAGTGTAAACAAGGACTGTATAGCCTCAAATCGTGGTTAAAACTATCATTTTGATATCATGGATGGTCAATCCATGCATCCATAGCTCTGTCTATGAATTGAGAGTTCCTCCAACCCCATCCCTCTGTTTTTATCATGTGTGGTTTGCTTATATGACATCAAAGCGGTATTTATTATAATCCTCAACATCTCATCTTTCAGAACACATTGAGTCCTCTTGATTTACAGCGATCCCTTCTCAGACCAAAACAAACGTGTAAAGTTGGCCCAATTAGTGGGAGGGATGGGGGAATCTTGTTGTTGCACTTATTGCTTACATTTAGAAAGTCTTGTCAGTTGAATCCTGTACAGAAAATCAGAGACCATGAGCCTGTCCTGAGCTCTGACCTCATCTATAGCATGTTTACTGTAGAGCCACTGCATCCAATTTAGGCGCTTATCATTGAACCCATCTGCAATTTTCAACCCGTATACATGTTGTGAGTGTAAAGGGCTAAAGACATGCATAAGGTGTTGCCAGTAGATAGAGACATGCATAAGGTTTGAAATTCTGACAACCACATCCTTTAAGGTTCAAGGATACCAAAAACACTAACATGTTGAGTCAAAACTTTTTTTTTTTTTAATTCAGTCTGTGTGTGTGGTTTTCTTTTAAAACACAATAATATTGAAGATCAAAATCAACTCCAGAATTAGGCCTATATCCTAAACAGAGGCAGTTACATCAGATAGAAGACAATGTTTGCTGCTATTCAAGTAGGCAATGAAAACATCAGGCAGGTCCCAATGTTCATGGAAGATAATGTTTTTTTCCAGCGGTCCTGTCTGGTTTGCATGTTTAGTAATGGTGATACAATTAGCCAAGACATGCGTTCATCACTGAAGGGGGATACATATTTGATGACACGCTGTAATCATACGTGACAGACAGACAGGGACCTAAACTGTTAAATCCATCAGATTTGCTTTATTTCACACTTCTTTCAAAACATACAATACATTTCAATATATAACATCACTCAAAATTAGAGAAGAAACTGCTTTACAGGATGTAATACAAGTAAAAATATGATTTTGTAAAGTTACAATTTTAGTATATATTTCTGGGGGTAATATTTTGTCAAGCCAAGGAAAACAGTTAAGAATAGGTTAGTGAGGTGATAGTAAAATCTCTAAATGACACATAATGGCAATTTCACACCCCCTCCCACCCCGGCAGAATGAAGGGTCAAATTTTTCATGAAGAGGACGTTGGTGACCAATAGAGATGAGTAGAGGCTATAGAGAAGCTCCATGACAGACTGGTTGAAGGTGAAGATCTCCTGGGTCACCTGGACCGAAGCGCCACCAGCCACAGGTACCAGGTGTTGGTGACCAGGCCCAGGAGGCAGTTGAACACCTCTGTTCCCAGGTAGACTGGCAGACAGGTGGGCCACACCCAGCACCAGGAGTCATAATAGCCAAACCCCATGGTGTTGTTAAACCTGACGGGATCAGGAAAAGAGGAGTTTGGTTCCTTCATTGTTGCATGTCCTCTGTTACTTTAGTCTCTGAAGAACAGGAAGAGCTGCATTCTAAGACCAAGAGGATAAATTATTAGTGGCTCTGAAGTGATGTAACACAGTGTAAAATGCAAGTTTTATCATCACAAGGAATTACGCTGAAATACTCAGAGATTGACAATGTTATTATTACAATTGATTGAAGTTACTGTGTTTTTTTCAAGACAAGGAAATAAATTGAGTTTCCACTGTACCTGCTGATGCTTATTCTTATCAGGGAAGAATGAGCATCTATACCTCTGTCCAGGGGTTAGGATTTGGCTCCTACAGTATGCTGTGAAGAATGCTCAGAACAAGATGACACTCATCTAGACCAGCCTTTATCTGACTCATGTATTGACATTTGAATTGACGTGCACCTGCCATTCAAATAGCCGACGTTTAAGTCAGGGGAGTCCATGGGTTTTCCAGTGTTTATGGAGTCTAATGGCTTTCTAGGAGTGTGCACTGTCTGGGCTAGAATGTTGCGTAACGATGACACCATTAGCCAAGTCTCATGCACAGTCAGTCCTCATATGTTTGAATAACGTTATGTAATCTAAGTTAGGGTTTCCCAACTTCGGTCCTGGGTGCACGTTGCGTTTTTTTACCCTAGCACGACACAGCTGATTCAAATAATCAACACTTGATGATGTGTTTGTTATGTGAATCAGCTGTGTAGTGCTAGAGCAGAAACCACAACGTGCACCCAGGGGGGGGTCCCCAGGACTTGTTTGGGAAACCCTGATCTAAGTGACAACGACCTAAATAAAAATGACTACATAAAATGAAGAAAAATACATTCCATTACTTAATGCTGATGCTAAATGAATAGGTCTAATCCCCTACCTAGCCACCCTAATACTAATTGTATAATTCATAAAACAAACCGACATTCACTATAATGCTAAAAGTGATGCAGCTTTAGTTAACAACAACTCTAGTGCTAATGTCACACTCTGGCTCTGGGACTTTTTATGTTTAGTCAGGGTGTGTAGATTTCCGTGTGTTTTGTACTGTGTGTAGTGTCTAGGTGTTCGCGTTCTATGTTTGGTCAGTGACTCCCAATCGGAGCTAACGAGTGTCAGCTGTCGGCTCGTTATCTCTGATTGGGAGCCATATTTAAAATGTCTGTGTTCACTTTGTGGTTGTGGGTTTTTGTTCATTGTTCTGTAGTTGGCACTGAGGACTTCACGATCGTGGTTTGTTTTGTATTCTCGTGGTTATTATTAAAGTCATCATGTTCACTCCAAACGCTGCGCTTTGGTCGTACTTCATAGGCGATCGTGACAGAAAAACCCACCACAACGAGACCAAGCAGCAGTTGGATGACGAGTGGTGGAGCCAGAAGAGCGAAGGTTGGGAGAGGACATTAGAGGCCTGGTCCACGGGGAGGAGAGACCCCCAGAAGAATTTTTAGGGGGGGGCTCACGACGTCGGGGCAGCAGGAGTACGGGATTGAGGAGTGCAGAAGGTTGGCAGAGGAGGCCGCCAGGTTAAGGGGGCCACTGGTCACGAAGGGGAAGGAAGGTGTGGAGGCAGGGCGAAAGGTACTGGGGTGTGTTACCAGTCCGGTCCGGCCCGTTCCTGATCCCCGTGGAGGGCCAGGGGTGTGTGTCCCCAGTGCGGTCCTGTCTGTTCCTGCTCCCCGCACCAAGTCTGTGGTGCGTTTCGTCAGCCCTGTCCGGCCCGTGCCTGCTCCCCGCACTCAAGCCAATGATGCGCGTCGCCAGCTCGGCCCGGCCTGTTCCTGCTCCCCGCACCAAGTCTGTGGTGCGTTTCGTCAGCCCTGTCCGGCCCGTGCCTGCTCTCCGCACCAAGGCTGTGGTACGTGTCGCCAGCCCGGTTCGGCCTGTTCCTGCTCCCCGGCCCAAGTCTGTGGTGCGTCTTGTCAGCCCTGTCCGGCCTGTTCCTGCTCCACGCACCAAGCCAAGGGTGCGTTTCGTCAGCCCTGTCCGGCTCGTTCCTGCTCTCCGCACCAAGTCTGTGGTGCGCGTTGCCAGCCCATTCCGGTCCGTTCCTGCTCCACGCACCAAGCCAGGGGTGTGTATCGTCAGCCCGGTCCGGTCCGTTCCTGTTCCACGCACCAAGCCAGGGGCGCGTGTCGTCAGTCCGGTTCCGGCCAGCGGGGCTAGACAGGACCAGGGGTACTTTGGGGGGTTGGAGAGGAAGTGGGGAGGAAGCCCGGAGCCGGAGCCGCCGCCGAGGAGGAATGCCCACCCAGCCCTCCCCTGTTTGCTTGTATTTAGGCGCGGTCGCAGTCCGCGCCTTTAGGGGGGGGGGGTACTGTCACACTCTGGCTCTGGGACTTTTTATGTTTAGTCAGGGTGTGTAGATTTCCGTGTGTTTTGTACTGTGTGTAGTGTCTAGGTGTTCGCGTTCTATGTTTGGTCAGTGACTCCCAATCGGAGCTAACGAGTGTCAGCTGTCGGCTCGTTATCTCCGATTGGGAGTCACTGACCAAACATAGAACGCGAACACCTAGACACTACACACAGTACAAAACACACGGAAATCTACACACCCTGACTAAACATAAAAAGTCCCAGAGCCAGAGTGTGACAGCTAACATGATTTATCTCACAAAATGCTATTGCTACATGCCACCAAATTCAAAAAATACAAAGGATTTATAAAAAGAACAAACAAAAATGCGCCTATGCCATGTCTACGAATGTTTAAACTACAGTTGCAGGCACTAAGAAGTTACGCTGCACTGAGGTACTGGTATAATTTTTTTTATTCAATGTGTATTTAACACAATAATCTATAGTCTCCTGTATGGGGACTGACTGTGCATGATACTTGGCTAATGGTGTCACAAACATTTTGTAAATAAACCTGTACTTTTAGTGCCCACAACTGTAAGTCTAACGTGTCTCTGGCCCTCTTCTGCATGGCAGCCTTCCCTCTCTGTGGAGATGCATCAGGGGTGAGACCAAGACACTGAAGTTGTTAACAATCAGCAACATGGGGGTGACATTGCAGTTATAGTCAAGACTGAATGACAGGGTGGAGTAACTAACGACAACCGAGATGGAGCTCGACAAGATGATCACCAGGTTGGTTAAGACGATCCCAAAAGCTCTCATCTTATGTGGGTCTGTCGTCCCCTGTTTCTTCTCTCCCCCTCTGCCCCCCTCTACCTCTCCTGGACCAGGCTGCTTCAGCACACACAGGATGAAGAAGCAGCAGAGAGAAATGACGGCCACCCCAAGACAATAGACACTAACGAGCACATAACCTAGGGTTTTTACATTCATTAAATGGATTCCAAAACATGCATAAGTGAGTGACAACACCCAGACCATGGTTGAACACACCACCCTGTACCTCCGGAGCCTGTACTTGAGGAAAGCCACAGGTTGGGCCACCGCCAGGTAGCGCTCCACACAGATGCAGCTCTGGATCAGGGGCCTGCAGGTCCAGGACAGCTTATAGAGGAAATAAATAGTGTGCCGTAGCATGACATTCTGGCTGAGTAGGTAGCTGACCAAGTCAAGGACACCCTGGACACAGAACACCAGCTCCACCGCAAACAGGTTAATAGGGAAGACCTGGGTGGGTTTGAGACCTCCAGAGAGACTTCCACTCAGAGAGAGCCAGAGGCACCAGACAAGAGCTGGCATCCCCACAAGGGAGCACAGGGCCTGGGCAGCATGATAAAGCATTGGCACAACATAGCCCTGGACCAAGCAAACATCCCAGTTGTCAAGGTAAGTGTGGTTTTCTGAAGAGTCATTCATCCTTGGGGAACAATATCCGAGCCCACTGAGATATGAGAGAAGATGACAGGATTCATTACTTTATTTTTTTATATATTGTTGGCAATATACTGATACAATATACTGATGCAAACATACATAAAAATACTTTGATATACATAGGTATACTGTTGTGTGTAAAAACATTGTGCATTGTCTCAAAAAGTGTGAATGAAAACATTAAAAGGAGATGTAAAACAATTAGCCTGAGATAAAATACTCAGTGATGTTAAAATCTAAAGTAACCTACCGTAGTTGTTCTGGTAACTTGGACCTTGATTCGCAATATTCGTGGTTCCCTGCAGAAGGCTGAGTCCAACCAGATGGTACAACACCTACATGTATGAGTGAATTTATCCAAAGCTCTCCGTCCTGTGTTCTTCCTAACAAGTCACGTGTTGTGTTATTTACATACACACACCTGTGGGCAGTGATGAATTGAGCACCATTACAGTTTATTTGACTATAAATCCTATTAAAAGACAGATGTACAAAATGCATACGCTGAATGCCGCACATGCACACAAGAACACACACACACTCACACACATGCACACGCACACACATACACATACACACACACACACAGAAAGACAAAGACGCAATTTCAACCTGCTCAGGGATTTGCATTTTGGCCTGAGCAGAAATGGAAGCATCATCACTCATATCACATATCCCAGCCACAGGTTAGCCCAGCCACCTGCAAGACCTGACTCTTTCACCTTCCATAATCAAATCAAATGGGCTTCAGATATACACAGTATTAGTCTGTTGTTTTGATTCTGGATCTCTCTCTAATTGCATAGTGCCTACAGTATAGATATGTACTTACAGGTAAACCATATGTGATATCTTCATTTAAAAAATATATATTCTATGTTCAAACACACACCATTTTTAAGAGTGATTTTTATTTATTTATTTATCATGATCTAAAATAAAGTCACATATCTGTAGTGCTAGTAATACTACTGAAGAAAAATATGAACGCAACATGTAAAGTGTTGGTCCGATGTTTCATGAGCCGAAATACAACATCCCAGAAACACAAAAAGCTTATTTCCCTCAAGTGTTGTGAACAAATTTATTTACATCCCTTTTAGTCATTTGCCAGGATAATCCATCCATATGACAGGTGTGGCATATATCAAGAAGCTGATTAAGCAACATGATCATTACACAGGTGCACCTTGTGCTGGGGACAATAAAAGGCCACCCTAAAATGTGCAGTTTTGTAACACAACACAATGCCACAGATGTCTCAAGTTTTAAGGTGGGCGTGCAATTGGCATGCTCACTGCAGGATTGTCCACCAGAGCTGTTGCCAGATAATTTTATGTTAATTTCCAACGTCATTTAGAGAATTTGGCAGTACTTCCAACCGGCCTCACAACCGCAGACCACGTGTAACCATGCTAGCCCAGGATCTCCACATCCGGCTTCTTCACCTGCGGGATCGTCTGAGACCAGCTATCCAGACAGCTGATGAAAATGAGAAGTTTTTCTGTCTGTAATAAAGCCCTTTTGTGGGGATAAATGTATTCTGATTGACTGGGCCTGGCTCCCAAGTTGGTGGGCATATGCCCTCCCAGGCCCACCCATGGCTGCGCCCCTACCCAGTCATGTGAAATCCATATATTAGGGCCTAATGAATTTATATGAATAATATTCATATGTTTGTAGACATTCATGAAGAGTTGCCAATACAGTGGCTTGCGAAAGTATTCACCCCCCTTGGCATTTTTCCTATTTTGTTGCCTTACAACATGGAATTTAAATGGATTTTTGGGGGGTTTGTATCATTGGATTTAGACAACATGCCTACCACTTTGAAGATGCAAAATATTGTTTATTGTGAAACAAACAAGAAATAAGACAAAAAAACTGAAAAAAAAAAACTTTTGCAGAAATTACAGCTGCAAGTCTCTTGGGGTATGTCTCTATAAGCTTGTCACATCTAGCCACTGGGATTTTTGCCCATTCTTCAAGGCAAAACTGCTCCAGCTCCTTCAAGTTGGATGGGTTCCGCTGGTGTACAGCAATCTTCAAGTCATACCACATATTCTCAATTGGATTGAGGTCTGGGCTTTGACTAGGCCATTCAAAGACATTTAAATGTTTCCCCTTTAACCACTCAAGTGTTGCTTTAGCAGTATGCTTAGGGTCATTGTCCTGCTGGAAGGTGAACCTCCATCCCAGTCTCAAATCTCTGGAAGACTGAAACAGGTTTCTTTAAGCAATGGCTTTTTTCTGGCCACTCTTCCATAAAGCCCAGCTCTGTGGAGTGTACGGCTTAAAGTGGTCCTATGGACAGATTCTCCAATCTCCGCTGTGGAGCTTTGCAGCTCCTTCAGGGTTATCTTTGGTCTCTTTGTTGCCTCTCTGATTAATGCCCTCCTTGCCTGGTCTGTGAGTTTTGGTGGGCAGCCCTCTCTTGGCAGGTTTGTTCTGGTGCCATATTCTTTCCATTTGTTAATAAGGGATTTAATGGTGCTCCGTGGGATGTTCACAGTTTCTGATATTTTTTTATAACCCAAACCACACCTCTACTTCTCCACAACTTTGTCCCTGACCTGTTTGGAGAGCTCCTTGGTCTTCATGGTGCCGCTTGCTTGGTGGTGCCCATTGCTTAGTGGTGTTGCAGACTCTGGGGCCTTTCAGAACAGGTGTACATATACTGACATCATGTGACAGATCATGTGGCACTTAGATTGCACACAGGTGGACTTTATTTAACTAATTATGTGACTTCTGAAGGTAATTGGTTGCACCAGATTTTATTTAGGGGCTTCATAGCAAAGTGGGTGAATACATATGCACACACCATTTTTCCGTTTTTTTTAAAAGATTTTTTTTAACAAGTTATTTTTTTCATTTCACTTCACCAATTTTGACTATTTTGTGTATGTCCACAACATGAAATCCAAATAAAAATCCATTTAAATTACAGGTTGTAATGCAGCAAAATAGGAAAAACGCCAAGGGGGATGAATACTTTTGCAAGGCACTGTAAATATAGAGAAAATCATAAGGTTTGACATTTTGACAACTACATCATTTAGGGTTCCATGGATCTCCAAATGTATTTTCGTTGTGTGTCAATGTTTGTGTGGTTTTCTTTTAAAACACAGAACTATTGAAGATCAAAATCAACTCCAGAATTAGGCCAATCTCCTAAACAGAGGCAGTTACAACAGCTAAAATACAATGTTAGCTGTCATGTAAATAAGTCATGAAAACATCAGGCAGGTCCACATGTCCTTGGAAGCTAACGTTTTTTCCAGTGGCCTTGTCTGGGTTTGCATGTTTCGTAATGGTGATACAATTAGCCTAGACGTGCATTCATCACTGAAGGGGGAGACATATTTGATGTCATGCTGTAATTGTAAGTGACAGGCAGACATGGACCTGAACTGTTAAATCAATCAGATTTGCTTTATTTCACACTTCTTTTAAAACATACAACAATACATTTTAATAGAACAACACTCAAAAGCAGAGAAGCAACTGCTATACCAACCTGGAGTCAGACGTAGACGTAACATAGTAAAGGTAAATCTATCTCCCTCCATTTAGTATGATATGTTATGTTTAGCATGGTATGTATTCATTTGTGGATATCCATCATCCATTTCGTATGATATGTTACACATTTTGAATATGTATGATATGTTATGAATTCTAATTTGTTGTTGGTTACATTAGCTAGGTGACTTGGTGATAGGTCTCTAACGTTAGCTACGCTAGGGGTTAGCGTTAGGGGTTAAGTTTAGGTTTAAGTTTAGGAGTTAGGTTAAGTGGTTAAGGTTAGGGTAAGGGGAAGGGTTAGCTAACATGCTAAGTAGTTGCAACGTATTAAAAAATAAGTAAGTAGTTGCAAAGTTACTTATTAGCTAAAATGCTAAAGTTGTCCGTGATAAGATTCGAAAGCGCAACCTTTGGGTTCTTAGACGTTCACGTTATACGCTCAACCATCCATCCTGGCCAACCACCCTCATTTTGTTTTTGCCTTAATTAACCTTCTGTCACATAACATATCATACTAATTTGAGTGTCCCTTATTTATGTTTACTATGTTAGGTCTAGTCTATGAGACCAAGCTGGCTATACAGCATGTAATATAAGTTAAAAGATGACTTTGCAAAGTTACAATTGTAGTATACACTGAATGTACAAAACATTAGGAACAGCTAGCTACCAGTAAGTTCCTTCATACTGGACGCAGATACATAACAATGGTATCCACGAGTTCCTCTGACTCTCGATAAGTAGATAAAGGGCATCATTACCAAAATCCCCATATTTCCCTTTAATGTCAGGTGGGTCCACGTGTAGATAGAGCCTAATGCCTTTGTAGGAGTGTGCACTGTCAGGGCTAGAATGTTGCGGAAAGATGACAACGATAGCCAAGTTTCATGCACAGACCCCATACATTTGAATAACATTATGTAATCTTAGTGACAGACATGGACCCTAAGTTTAAAGTAGAACATAACATGAAGAAGCATCCATGATGGTAAATTAATCGGCCCAATCCCCTATCTAGCCACCCCGTCCTAATATTAACTGAATAATTAATTAACCCCGTATACGGGACGGTTGAGCTAATGTGCGCTCATGTCATTAGCATGACTGTTGTAAGTAACAGCAAACTTTCCAGGACATAGACATGTCTTAATCTAACTGCGCTGTCAAATTTACAGTAGCTATAACAGTGAAAAAAATACCATGCTATTGTTTGAGGAGAGTGCAAAACAACAAAAAACTCATCACGGCAACTGGTTTGATAGATTCACCTCTGAAGGTAAATAATGTACTTACATTCAGTAATCTTGCTCTGATTTGTCATCCTAAGGGTCCCAGAGATCAAATGTAGCATTGTTTTGTTTGATAAAATCTATTGTTATATTCAAATGTAGGAGCTGGGTTCTACAGTTTGAACCCCTGCTGTCTCTGGCTCCAAACCTATCCTGTCCAGCCATCTAGATGTGTGAAACTTAGTGTATAAGCTAATGATCCATCATGTATGACATTCCTGGGAGTGTGTAAGCTTACATTTTGTATTATCATATCATTTTTGTATGTTCTCTACAGTTACAGTTGAAGTCGGAAGTTTACGTACACCTTAGCCAAATACATTTAAACTCAGTTTTTCACAATTCCTGACTTTTAATCCTAGTAAAAATTCCCTGCCTTAGGTCAGTTAGGATCACCACTTTATTTTAAGAATGTGAAATGTCAGAATAATAGTAGAGAGAATGTTTTATTTCAGCTTTTATTTATTTCATCACATTCCCAGTGGGTCGGAAGTTTATATACACTCAATTAGTACTTGGTAGCATTGCCTTTAAATTGTTTAACTTGGGTCAAACGTTTCGGGTAGGCTTCCACAAGCTTCCCACAATAAGTAGGGTGAATTTTCTATAGGATTGAGGTCAGGGCTTTGTGATGGCCACTCCAACACCTTGACTTTGTTGTCCTTAAGCCATTTTGCCACAACTTTGGCAAGTATGCTTGGGGTCATTGTTGATTTGGAAGACCCATTTGCGACCAAGCTTTAACTTCCTGACTGATGTCTTGAGATGTTGCTTCAATATATTGAAATTTTCCTTCCTCATGATGACATCTATTTTGTGAAGTGCACCAATCCCTCCTGCAGTAAAGCACCCCCACAGCATGATGCTGCCACCCCCGTGCTTCACGGTTGGGATGGTGTTCATCGGCTTGCAAGGATCCCCCTTTCTCCTCCAAACATAACGATGGTCATTATGGCCAAACAGTTCTATTGTTGTTTCATCAGACCAGAGGACATTTCTCTAAAAATTACAATCTTTGTCCACATGTGCAGTTGCAAACAGTAGTCTGGCTTTTTTATAGCGGTTTTGGAGCAGTGGCTTCTTCCTTGCTGAGCGGCCTTTCAGGTTATTTCGATATACGACTCTTTTTACTGTGGATGTACCTGTTTCCTCCAGCATCTTCACAAGGTCCTTTGCTGTTGTTCTGGGATTGATTTGCACTTTTCGAACCAAAGTACGTTCATCTCTAGGAGACAGAACGGGTCTCCTTCCTGAGCGGTATGACGGCTGTGTGGTCCCATGGTGTTCATACTTGCGTACTATTGTTTGTACAGATGAACGTGGTACCTTCAGGTGTTTGGAAATTGCTCCCAAGGATGAACCAGACTTGTGGAGGTCTACAAAAAAAATTCTGAGGTCTTGGCTGATTTCTTTTGATTTTCCCATGATGTCAAGCAAAGAGGCACTGAGTTTGAAGGTAGGCCTTGAAATACATCCACAGGTACACCTCCAATTGACTCAAATGATGTCAATTAGCCTATCAGAAGCTTCTAAAGCAATGACATAATTTTCTGGAATTTTCCAAGCTGTTTCAAGGCACAGTCAACTTTGTGTATGTAAACTTCTGACCCCCTGAATTGTTATACAGTGAATTATAAGTGAAATAATCTGTCTGTAAACAATTGTTGGAAAAGTTACTTGTGTCATGCACAAAGTAGATGTCCTAACCGACTTGCCAAAACTATAGTTTGTTAACAAGAAATTTGTGGAGTGGTTAAAAAACGAGTTTTAATGACTCCAACCTAAGTGTATGTAAACCTCCGACTTTAACTGTATGTACTTGAAAATGTATCAATTGACCAATTCGGCACATTTGGGCAGACTTGATACAAAATAGTCCAGTGTTGCAATACTTCACTGGATCAATCTGAAACTTTGCACACACACTTTTGCCATCTAGTGGCCAAAATCTAAATTGCGCCTAAACTGCCATATTATATTGTGGCCTTTCTCTTGCGTTTCAAAGATGATGAAAAAAAAAGTAATTTTGTTTTTATTATCTTTTACCAGATGTAATGTGTTATACTCTCCTACATTAATTTCACATTTCCACAAACTTCAAAGTGTTTCCTTTCAAATGGTTTCAAGAATATTCATATCCTTGCTTTAGGTCCTGAGCTACAGTCAGTTAGATTTGAGTATGTCATTTTAGACAAAAGTTTAAAAAAGGGTCCAATCCTTAAGAGGTTAAACAAACCAACATTCACTATAATGCTAAATAAGTGATGCAGCTTTAGTTAACAACAACTCTAATGTTAACGTGATGTATCTCACAAAATGCTACGGCTACATGCCACAAAATTAACTATTTACAAAAATATAATTTTTAATTCAATGCATATTTAACAAAACATTCAATATAATAATTTATTATAATAATAATACATTATTATTATCGTCTCCTAACAGTAATTTATCATAAAAAACTGTACTTTTAGTGCCCTCAACTGTAAGTCTAAAGTGTCTCTGGCTGTCTTCGGCATGGCAGCATTCCCTCTCTGTAGAGGTGCATCAGGGGTGAGACCATGACACTGAAGATGTTAACAATCAGCAACAAGGGGATGACATTGCAGTTGTAGTCAAGACTGGATGACAGGGTGGTGTAACCAGCAACAACTGGGATGGAGCTAGCCAAGATGATCACCAGGTTGGTTAAGACGATCCCAAAAGCTCTCATCTTATGTGGGTCTGTCGTCCCCTGTTTCTTCTCTCCCCCTCTGCCCCCCTCTACCTCTCCTGGACCAGGCTGCTTCAGCACATGCAGGATGAAAAAGCAGCAGAGAGAAATGACGGCCACCCCAAGGCAATACACACTAAGCTTCGGTTTCATCATTAACCATTAAAGTGATACGAGAACATGCATAAGTGAGTGACAACACCCAGACCATGATTGATTACACCACCCTGTACCTCCGGAGCCTGTACTTGAGGAAGGCCACAGGTTGGGCCACCGCCAGGTAGCGCTCCACACAGATGCAGCTCTGGAGCAGCGGCCTGCAGGTCCAGGAGAGGCTATAGAGGAAATAAACAGCCTGCCGTAAAATGACATTCTGGATGAGGTAGCTGACCACATTAAGGAGACCCTGGACACAGAACACCAGCTCCACTGCAAACAGGTTTATAGGGAAAACCTGGGTTGGTTTGAGACCTCCAGAGAGACTTCCACTCAGAGAGAGCCAGAGGCACCAAACCGGAGACGGCGTCCCCAGGAGGAAGCACAGGGTCTGGGTAGCAATGAACAGCACTATCCCAACATAGTCGTGGTTAAAGCAAACATCCCAGTTGTCAAGGTAAGTGTGATTTCCTGAAGAGGCATTCATCCTTGTGGAACAATATCAGAGCCCACTGAGATATGAGACAGAAGAGATAACACAAATCATCACTTTATGTTTCAATATATTGTTGGCAAAATACTGATACAATATTCTGATGCAAACATACATACAAATACTTTGACATATGTAGGTCTACTGTTATGTCAGTCAAAACAATGTACAGTGGGGAAAAAAGTATTTAGTCAGCCACCAATTGTGCAAGTTCTCCCACTTAAAAAGATGAGAGAGGCCTGTAATTTTCATCACAGGTACAGGTCAACTATGACAGACAAAATGAGGAAAAAAAATCCAGAAAATCACATTGTAGGATTTTTTATGAATTTATTTGCAAATTATGGTGGAAAATAAGTATTTGGTCATCTACAAACAAGCAAGATTTCTGGCTCTCACAGACCTGTAACTTCTTCTTTAAGAGGCTCCTCTGTCCTCCACTCGTTACCTGTATTAAAGGCACCTGTTTGAACTTGTTATCAGTATAAAAGACACCTGTCCACAACCTCAAACAGTCACACTCCAAACTCCACTATGGCCAAGACCAAAGAGCTGTCAAAGGACACCAGAAACAAAATTGTAGACCTGCACCAGGCTGGGAAGACTGAATCTGCAATAGGTAAGCAGCTTGGTTTGAAGAAATCAACTGTGGGAGCAATTATTAGGAAATGGAAGACATACAAGACCACTGATAATCTCCCTCGATCTGGGGCTCCACGCAAGATCTCACCCTGTGGGGTCAAAATGATCACAAGAACGGTGAGCAAAAATCCCAGAACCACACGGGGGGACCTAGTGAATGACCTGCAGAGAGATGGGACCAAAGTAACAAAGCCTACCATCAGTAACACACTACGCCGCCAGGGACTCAAATCCTGCAGTGCCAGACGTGTCCCCCTGCTTAAGCCAGTACATGTCCAGGCCCGTCTGAAGTTTGCTAGAGTGCATTTGGATGATCCAGAAGAGGATTGGGAGAATGTCATATGGTCAGATGAAACCAAAATAGAACTTTTTGGTAAAAACTCAACTCGTCGTGTTTGGAGGACAAAGAATGCTGAGTTGCATTCAAAGAACACCATACCTACTGTGAAGCATGGGGGTGGAAACATCATGCTTTGGGGCTGTTTTTCTGCAAAGGGACCAGGACGACTGATCCGCGTAAAGGAAAGAATGAATGGGGCCATGTATCGTGAGATTTTGAGTGAAAACCTCCTTCCATCAGCAAGGGCATTTTAGATGAAACGTGGCTGGGTCTTTCAGCATGACAATGATCCCAAACACACCGCCCAGGCAACGAAGGAGTGGCTTCGTAAGAAGCATTTCAAGGTCCTGGAGTGGCCTAGCCAGTCTCCAGATCTCAACCCCATAGAAAATCTTTGGAAGGAGTTGAAAGTCCGTGTTGCCCAGCGACAGCCCCAAAACATCACTGCTCTAGAGGAGATCTGCATGGCGGAATGGGCCAAAATATCAGCAACAGTGTGTGAAAACCTTGTGAAGATTTACAGAAAACGTTTGACCTGTGTCATTGCCAACAAAGGGTATATAACAAAGTATTGAGAAACTTTTGTTATTGACCAAATACTTATTTTCCACCATAATTTGCAAATAAATTCATTAAAAATCCTACAATGTGATTTTCTGGATTTTCTTTCCTCATTTTGTCTGTCATAGTTGACGTGTACCTATGATGAAAATTACAGGCCTCTCTCATCTTTATAAGTGGGAGAACTTGCACAATTGGTGGCTGACTAAATACTTTTTTTCCCCACTGTATTTTGTCTCAGAAAGTCTGAATGAAAACATAAATAGAAGATAACATACTCAGCGATGTTAAAATGTAAAATAACATACCCTAGTTTTTTGGTAACTCGTACCTTGATTCGCAATATTCGTTGTTCTCTCTCCTGCAGAAGGCTGAGTCCAACCCAATGGAATAACACCGTGATATATGGGAGACTTTAGCCAAAGCTCTGTGTCCTGTATTTCTCCTAACAAGTCACGTGTTGCATTATTTACATACACACACACTGATGTGCAGCGATGAATTCAACACCATTGCATTTTATTTGACAAGAAATCATAACGTATCAGGAAGGAACAAAACACAAATGAACAAAATGCAGATAATTGCACACACACACACAAGCGCACACACACACACACACACAGATGTCATTTCAACCTGCTCAGGGATTTGCATTTTGGCCTGAGCAGAAATGGAAGCATCATCACTCATATCACTCAGCACCTGTCTGTCCCAGCCACAGGTTAACCCAGCCACCTGCAAGACCTGACTCTTTCACCTTACATAATCAAATCATATGGGCTTCAGACATACACAGTATAAGTCTGTT
Source organism: Coregonus clupeaformis (assembly GCF_020615455.1). Taxonomy (NCBI): domain Eukaryota; kingdom Metazoa; phylum Chordata; class Actinopteri; order Salmoniformes; family Salmonidae; genus Coregonus; species Coregonus clupeaformis. The sequence goes on along the minus strand of NW_025534372.1, from coordinate 21,884 downwards.
GTTTGGATTCAGTTCTCTCTCTAATTGCGTAGTGAATACAGTATAGGTTTGTACTCACAGGTAAACCATATGTGATATCTTCATTTAAAAAACATACATTCTATGTTTAAACACAAAAAATAAGTGATTAAGTTTTATTACATTTTGTATTTAATGTATTTATAATGATCTAAAATAGTCACATATCTGTAGAGCTAATAATACTAGAGTGATAATACTATATAAAGAGTTAATGTGTGAAATGTGTAGTTACTTGTAATAGTATGGTACTATGTAAAATCTGTCTGTCTGTCTGTCTGTCTGTCTGTCTGTCTGTCTGTCTGTCTGTCTGTCTGTCTGTCTGTCTGTCTGTCTGTCTGTCTGTCTGTCTGTCTGTCTGTCTGTCTGTCTGTCTGTCTGTCTGTCTGTCTGTCTGTCTGTCTGTCTGTCTGTCTGTCTGTCTGTCTGTCTGTCTGTCTGTCTGTCTGTCTGTCTGTCTGTCTGTCTGTCTGTCTGTCTGTCTGTCTGTCTGTCTGTCTGTCTGTCTGTCTGCCTGCCTGCCTGCCTGCCTGCCTGCCTGCCTGCCTGCCTGCCTGCCTGCCTGCCTGCCTGCCTGCCTGCCTGCCTGCCTGCCTGCCTGCCTGCCTGCCTGCCTGCCTGCCTGCCTGCCTGCCTGCCTGCCTGCCTGCCTGCCTGCCTGCCTGCCTGCCTGCCTGCCTGCCTGCCTGCCTGCCTGCCTGCCTGCCTGCCTGCCTGCCTGCCTGTCTGTCTGTCTGTCTGTCTGTCTGTCTGTCTGTCTGTCTGTCTGTCTGTCTGTCTGTCTGTCTGTCTGTCTGTGTGTGTGTGTGTGTGTGTGTGTGTGTGTGTGTGTGTGTGTGTGTGTGTGTGTGTGTGTGTGTGTGTGTGTTTCTTTCTTTCTTTCTTTCAAAACAAGAAAATATTGAGGATCAGAATCAACTCCAGAATTAGGCCTTACTCCTACAGAGGCAGTTACAACAGCTAAAAGACAATGTTGGCTGTCATGCAAATAGCTAGTGAAAACATCAGGGCAGGTCCCAATGTTCATGGAAGTCCATGGTTTGCATTCTAAGTAATGGTGATACAATTAGCCAAGACAAGTGCATTCATCACTGAAGGGGGATACATATTTGATGACATGCTGTAATCATAAGTGACAGACAGACCAGGAACTGAACTGTTGAATCAATCTGTTTTGCTTTATTCCACACTTCTTTTAAAACATACAGCAATACATTTCTATACTGAACAAAAATGTAAACGCAACATGCAACAATTTCATTGATTTTACTGAATTACAGTTGATATGAGCAAATCAGTCAATTTAAATAAATGAATTAGGCCCTAATCTATGGATGTCACATGACTGGCAATACAGATATGCATCTGTTGGTCACAGATACCTTTAAAAAAAGTGGGCCTCACAATAGAACTCAGGATCTCGTCACAGTATTTTTGTGCATTCAAATTTCCTTAGATAAAATGCAATTGTGTTCATTGTCCGTAGCTTATGCTTGCCCATACCATAACCCCACCGACACCATGGGGCAATCTGTTCACAACGTTGACATCAGCAAACCACTCACCCACACGACGCCATACACGTGGTCTGCGGTTGTGAGGCCGGTTGGACATACTGCCAAATTCTCTAAAATGACGTTGGAGGCGGCTTATGGTAGAGAAATGAACATTCAATTATCTGGCAACAGCTCTGGTGGACATTCCTGCAGTCAGCTTGCCAATTGCACACTCCCTCAAAACTTGAGACATCTGTGGCATTGTGTTGTGTGACAAAACTGCACATTTTAGAGTGGCTTTTTATTGTCCCCAGCACAAGGTGCACCTGTGTAATGATCATGCTGCTTAATCAGCTTTTTGATATGCCACACCTGTCAGGTGGATGGATTATCTTGGCAAAGGAAAAATGCTCACTAACAGGGATGTAAACAAATTTGTGAACAACATTTGAGAGAAATAAACTTTTTGAGCGGATCGAAAATGTCTGGGATCTTTTATTTCAGCTCATGAAACATGGGACCAACACTTTACATGTTGCATTTATATTTTTTGTTCAGTGTATAAAGAACATCACTCATAAGTAGAGAAGCAACTGCTATACAGGATGTAATACAAGTTCAAAGATGATTTTGCAAAGTTACAATTGTAGTATATTTCTGGGGGGGGGTTACATTTGGTCAAACCAAGCAAAATAGTTAGGAATAGGTTGGAACTGTGAGCATGAGGTGATAGTAAAGGGTGATAGTGAAATCTTACAATGTATCTCCATAATGTAACTTAGATTAACCGCTATACAACAACAAATAAATGGCAATTTCACAATCAACCCCTTTAAGCTCTTCCTCCACTTCTCACACTGTTCAGTTTAACCATAAACCACTTATTACAAACGTCAAAACCTCTAAATAGCATGAACAATATGATTAAAGGGAATGGAACAGCATAATAACCTGAGAAATGCAAGACAACCATTCCCCTACAGTGGAGTTATCCTTCTCTTTAACCCCGATGCAGGGCATTTTCCCAGCCCTGTGGAGGTAGAGGAGGGGCTGAGTAAAGCTACCCAACACACTGAAGGAGAAAGTAATGGGGGTCAGAATACACCTGAATGATCTCAAAGAAATATGATCCTGACGGATTGACCTGATGATCGTAGGAGAGTAGTTCAGCATCAAGGTCAGCAGGATGATCTGGACGTTACAGGAGGCTCTCCATCTTCATCAGGTTCCCTCCCTCCTCTTTTTCACACTTTCTCTCCTTCCCTCCATCCACTGGACTGGTAATAATGTTAAATGAATAGTCCTAATCCCCTATATAGCCACCCCGTCCTAATTCTAATTGTATAACTAATAAACAAACCAATATTCACCATAAATTATAAACAAGTGATGCAGCTTTAGTTAAAGGGGCAATCTGCTTTTGGGACATCCATTCTTGGACATTTCAATTAATGATTTATACCCATTGGTTCTTGAAAGATATTATTTATAAATGCCTCATTCGCTTAGTTCAACTGTCGTACCCTATCAGAACGTAAAATAAGAGCTTGTTTAACTCCTTTGTATGTAAAAAAACATAAATGTAAACAAACACTGTATAGTCTCAAAACTTGATTAAAACGATCATTTGGATATCATGGATGGTCAGTTCTTGTTTCATAGCTCTGTCTATGAATTTGAGAGTTTCTCCAGGCCCATCCCTCTGCTTTTTACCAAAACAGTGGTGGGGACTCCACTTTGTTGTTTGATATACAGATTGCCCCTTTAACAACAACTCCAATGTTAATGTGCTGCACCTCACAACATTCTATTTCTACAGGACACCAAATTAAAACAATCAAAACTATTTATCAAATAAAATATTACACAAATTATTCTACATCTTTGCAGCGTCTACATATGTTTAAACTACAGCTGCAGGCACTAAGAAGTAAAGCTGTGCCATGGTACTGGCAGAGCAATGTTAATTTCATGCGTACTTAACAAAACGCTCTATCGTCTCCTATCGATAGTCTGTCATAAAAACCTGTACTGTTAGTGCCTGCAACTGTAAGTCTAACGTGTCTCTGGCCCTCTACGGCACGGCAGCCTTCCCTCTCTGTAGAGGTGCAGCAGGGGTGAGACCATGACACTGAAGATGTTAACAATCAGCAACATGGGGATGACATTGCAGTTGTAGTCAAGACTGGATGACAGGGTGGTGTAACCAGCGACGACTGGGATGGAACTCGCCAAGATGATCACCAGGTTGGTTAAGACGATCCCAAAAGCTCTCATCTTATGTGGGTCTGTCGTCCCCTGTTTCTTCTCTCCCCCTCTGCCCCCCTCTACCTCTCCTGGACCAGGCTGCTTCAGCACACGCAGGATGAAGAAGCAGCAGAGAGAAATGACGGCCATCCCAAAGCAATAGACGGTGATGAGCACATGACCTGCGGTTTCTTCATTACCCATTAAAGGGATAGAAGAACATGCGTAAGCGAGCGACAGCAGCCAGACAACGATTGAACACGCCACCCTGTACCTCCGGAGCCTGTACTTGAGGAAAGCCACAGGTTGGACCACCGCCAGGTAGCGCTCCACACAGATGCAGCTCTGGATCAGGGGCCTGCAGGTCCAGGAGAGGCTATAGAGGAAATACACAGCCTGTCGTAACATTATAGCATTAGGGATGAATAGGTAGCTGATCACCTCAAGGAGACCCTGGAAACAGAACACCAGCTCCACTGCAAACAGGTTAATAGGGAAGACCTGGGTGGGTTTGAGATCTCCAGAGAGACTTCCATTCAGAGAGAGCCAGAGGCACCAGACCAGGGCAGGCATCCCCAGGAGGAAGCACAGGGACTGGGCAGCACCAGACAGCACTGGCCCAACATAGCCCTTGTTAAGGCAAACATCCCAGCTGAAGTTAGTGTGGTTTCCTGATGAGTCATTCATCCTTGTGGAACAATATCTGAGCCCACTGAGATATGAGAGAGGGGAGATTACACGATTCATGACATCATGTTTTAACAGATTGTTGGCTATATACTGATGGAAAATACTGATGCAAACATATATAACAATAATTTGATATACGTAGGTCTACTGTTATGTCAGTCAAAACATTGTGTATTGTCTCAGAAAGAGTGAATGAAAACATAAAGAGGAAAAGTAAAATGGTTATCCCAACATAACATGTTAAAATGTTAAATAACCTACCTTAGTTGTTTTAGTAAATCAGACCTCACTTTATGTATATTCCTGGTGTTCTCTCCAGCAGAAGGCTGAGTCCAACCCAATGGAACCTCACCTACATGTATGAGTGATTTTAGCCAAAGCTCTCTGTCCTGTATTCTTCCTAACAAGTCACGTGTTGTGTTATTTACATACACACACCTGTGGGCAGTGATGAATTGAGCACCATTGTATGTCTATTTTAAAGCAAGTCATTTTATTTGACTAAAAATCCCATCAAAACGTATCATGAACAAAACACAGATTACCAAAAGGTATATGCTGCACACAGACACACACAAACACGCACACACACACACATACACAAACACGCACACACACACACGCAAACAGAGAGAGAGAGAGATGCCATTTCAACCCACTCAGGGATTTCCATTTTGGCCTGAGTAGAATTGGAAGCATCATCACTCATATCACTCAGCACCTGTCTGTCCCAGCCACAGGTTAACCCAGCCACCTACAAGACCTAACTCTTTCACCTTTCATAATCCAGTAGATAGTTGCCAGTAGATAGAGGCAAGCATAAGGTTTGAAATTCTGACAACAACATCCTTTAGGTTTCCAAGGATCCCAAAAACAATAACATGTTGTGTAAAATCTATTTTCTGTCTGTCTGTCTGTCTGTATGTATGTCTGTATGTCTGTCTGTCTGTCTGTCTGTCTGTCTGTCTGTCTGTCTGTCTGTCTGTCTGTCTGTCTGTCTGTCTGTCTGTCTGTCTGTCTGTCTGTCTGTCTGTCTGTCTGTCTGTCTGTCTGTCTGTCTGTCTGTCTGTCTGCCTGCCTGCCTGCCTGCCTGCCTGCCTGCCTGCCTGCCTGCCTGCCTGCCTGCCTGCCTGCCTGCCTGCCTGCCTGCCTGCCTGCCTGCCTGTCTGTCTGTCTGTCTGTCTGTCTGTCTGTCTGTGTGTGTGTGTGTGTGTGTGTGTGTGTGTGTGTGTGTGTGTGTGTGTGTGTGTGTGTGTGTGTGTGTGTGTTTCTTTCTTTCTTTCTTTCAAAACAAGAAAATATTGAGGATCAGAATCAACTCCAGAATTAGGCCTTACTCCTACAGAGGCAGTTACAACAGCTAAAAGACAATGTTGGCTGTCATGCAAATAGCTAGTGAAAACATTAGGGATGTCCCGATGTTCATGGAAGTCCATGGTTTGCATTCTAAGTAATGGTGATACAATTAGCCAAGACAAGTGCATTCATCACTGAAGGGGGATACATATTTGATGACATGCTGTAATCATAAGTGACAGACAGACCAGGAACTGAACTGTTGAATCAATCTGTTTTGCTTTATTCCACACTTCTTTTAAAACATACAGCAATACATTTCTATACTGAACAAAAATGTAAACGCAACATGCAACAATTTCATTGATTTTACTGAATTACAGTTGATATGAGCAAATCAGTCAATTTAAATAAATGAATTAGGCCCTAATCTATGGATGTCAACTCCCTACAGTGGAGTTATCCTTCTATTTAACCACGATGCAGGGCAGTTTCCCAGCCCTGTGGAGGTAGAGGAGGGGTTGAGTAAAGCTACCCAACACACTGAAGGTGAAAGTAATGGGGGTCAGAATACACCTGAATGATCTCAAAGAAATATGATCCTGACGGATTGACCTGATGATCGTAGGAGAGTAGTTCAGCATCAAGGTCAGCAGGATGATCTGGACGTTACAGGAGGCTCTTCTCTTCATCAGGTTCCCTCCCTCCTCTTTTTCACCCTTTCTCTCCTTCCCTCCATCCACTGGGCTGGACCTGATCAGCACCCTCCATCCACTGGACTGGTAATAATGTTAAATGAATAGTCCTAATCCCCTATATAGCCACCCCGTCCTAATTCTAACTGTATAACTAATAAACAAACCAATATTCACCATAAATTATAAACAAGTGATGCAGCTTTAGTTAAAGGGGCAATCTGCTTTTGGGACATCCATTCTTGGACATTTAAATTAATGATTTATACCCATTGGTTCTTGAAAGATATTATTTATAAATGCCTCATTCGCTTAGTTCAACTGTCGTACCCTATCAGAATGTAAAATACGAGCTTGTTTAACTCCTTCGTATGTAAAAAAACATAAATGTAAACAAACACTGTATAGTCTCAAAACTTGATTAAAACAATCATTTGGATATCATGGATGGTCAGTCCTTGCATTCATAGCTCTGTCTATGAATTTGAGAGTTTCTCCAGGCCCATCCCTCTGCTTTTTACCAAAACAGTGGTGGGGACTCCACTTTGTTGTTTGATATACAGATTGCCCCTTTAACAACAACTCCAATGCTAATGTGCTGCACCTCACAACATTCTATTCCTACAGGACACCAAATTAAAACAATCAAAACTATTTATCAAATAAAACATTACACAAATTATTCTACATCTTTGCAGCGTCTACATATGTTTAAACTACAGCTGCAGGCACTAAGAAGTAAAGCTGTGCCATGGTACTGGCAGAGCAATGTTAATTTCATGCGTACTTAACAAAACGCTCCATCGTCTCCTATCGATAGTTTGTCATAAAAACCTGTACTGTTAGTACCTGCAACTGTAAGTCTAATGTGTCTCTGGCCCTCTACGGCACGGCAGTCTTCCCTCTCTGTAGAGGTGAATCAGGGGTGAGACCAACTGAAGATGTTAACAATCACCAAAATGTTGATGACATTGCAGTTGTAGTCAAAACTAGATGACAGGGTGGCGTAACCAACGACAACCGGGATGGAGCTCGCCAAGATGATCACCAGGTTGGTTAAGACGATCCCAAAAGCTCTCATCTTATGTGGGTCTGTCGTCCCCTGTTTCTTTTCTCCCCCTCTGCCCCCCTCTACCTCTCCTGGACCAGGCTGCTTCAGCACACGCAGGATGAAGAAGCAGCAGAGAGAAATGACGGCCATCCCAAGACAATAGACACTAATGAGCACATGACCTGCGGTTTCTTCATTACCCATTAAAGGGATAGAAGAACATGCGTAAGCAAGTGACAACACCCAGACCATGGTTGAACACGCCACCCTGTACCTCCGGAGCCTATACTTGAGGAAAGCCACAGGTTGGGCCACTGCCAGGTAGCGCTCCACACAGATGCAGCTCTGGAATAGGGGCCTGCAGGTCCAGGAGAGGCTATAGAGGAAATACACAGCCTGCCGTAACATGATGTTCTGGATGAGGTAGCTGATCACCTCAATGAGACCCTGGACACAGAACACCAGCTCCACTGCAAACAGGTTAATAGGGAAGACCTGGGTGGGTTTGAGACCACTAGAGAGACTTCCACTCAGAGAGAGCCAGAGGCACCAGACCAGGGCAGGCATCCCCAGGAGGAAGCACAGGGACTGGGCAGCACCAGACAGCACTGGCCCAACATAGCCCTTGTTAAGGCAAACATCCCAGCTGAAGTTAGTGTGGTTTCCTGATGAGTCATTCATCCTTGTGGAACAATATCTTAGCCCACTGAGATATGAGAGAGGGGAGATTACACGATTCATGACATCATGTTTTAACATATTGTTGGCAATATACTGATGGAAAATACTGATGCAAACATACATAACAATACTTTGATATACGTAGGTCTACTGTTATGTCAGTCAAAACATTGTGTATTGTCTCAGAAAGTCTGAATGAAAACACAAAGAGGAAAAGTAAAAGTGTTATCCCAACAGAACATGTTCAAATGTTAAATAACCTACCTTAGATGTTTTAGTAAATCAGACCTCACTTTCTGTATATTCCTGGTGTTCTCTCCAGCAGAAGGCTGAGTCCAACCCAATGGAACCTCACCTACATGTATGAGTGATTTTATCCAAAGCTCTCTGTCCTGTATTCTTCCTAACAAGTCACGTGTTGCATTATTTACATACACACACCTGTGGGCAGTGATGAATTGAGCACCATTGTATGTTTATTTTACAGCAAGTCATTTTATTTGACTAAAAATCCCATCAAAACGTATCATGAACAAAACACAGATTACCAAAAGGCATATGCTGCACACAGACATACATTTTAGTCATTTAGCAGACGCTCTTATCCAGAGCGACTTACAGTGAGTGCATACATTTTTATTTAATTTTTTTCATACTGGAATCGAACCCACAACCCTGCCGTTGCAAATGCCATGCTCTACCAACTGAGCTACATCCCTGTCGGCCATTCCCTCCCCTACCCTGGACGATGCTGGGCCAATTGTGCGCCGCCCCATGTGTCTCCCTGTCGCGGCCTGCTACGACAGAGCCTGGATTTGAACCAGGATCTCTAGTGGCACAGCTAGCACTGCGATGCAGTGCCTTAGACCACTGCGCCACTCGAGAGACAGATGCCATTTCAACCTACTCAGGGATTTCCATTTTGGCCTGAGTAGAATTGGAAGCATCTTCACTCATATCACTCAGCACCTGTCTGTCCCAGCCACAGGTTAACCCAGCCACCTGCAATGCATGACTCTTTCACCTTACATAATCAAATCATATGGGCTTCAGAGACACAGTATTAGACTGTTGTTTGGATTCTGGATCTCTCTCTAATTGCAAAGTGAATACAGTATAGGTTTGTACATACAGGTAAACCATATGTGATATCTTAATAAAAACACATACAGTCTATGTTTGAACACACACCAATTCTGAAACGAGTGAAAACATTTCATTGAATGTACTTATCATGATCCAAAAAAAGTCACTTCTGCAAAGATAATAGTAGTGTTAATACTATGTATACTATATTGAAAGTGTTAATAATATGTAGCCTATATAGAAAGTGTTAATACTATGTAGCCTATATAGAACGTGTTAATACTATATTTCCTATATAGAAAGTGTTAATACTATGTAGCCTATATATAAAGTGTTAATACTATGTAGCCTATGTATAAAGTGTTAATACTATGTAAACTATATAGAAAGTGTTAATACAATGTAGCCTGTATAGAAAGTGTTAATACTATGTAGCCTATATAGAAAGTGTTAATACTATGTAGCCTACATATAAAGTGTTAATACTATGTAGCCTATATAGAAAGTGTTAATACTATGTATCCTATATTGAAAGTGTTAATAATATGTAGCCTATATAGAAAGTGTTAATACTATGTAGCCTATATAGAAAGTGTTAATACTATGTAGCCTGTATAGAAAGTGTTAATACTATGTAGCCTATATAGAAAGTGTTAATACTATGTAGCCTATATAGAAAGTGTTAATACTATGTATCCTATATAGAAAGTGCTAATACTATGTATCCTATATAGAAAGTGTTAATACTATGTAGCCTATATAGAAAGTGTTAATACTATATTTCCTATATAGAAAGTGTTAATACTATGTATCCTATATATAAAGTGCTAATACTATGTATCCTATATAGAAAGTGTTAATACTATGTAGCCTATATAGAACGTGTTAATACTATATTTCCTATATAGAAAGTGTTAATACTATGTATCCTATATATAAAGTGTTAATACTATGTAGCCTACATATAAAGTGTTAATACTATGTAGCCTATATAGAAAGTGTTAATACTATGTATCCTATATATAAAGTGCTAATACTATGTAGCCTATATATAAAGTGTTAATACTATGTAGCCTATATATAAAGTGTTAATACTATGTTGCCTATATAGAAAGTGTTAATACTATGTATCCTATATATAAAGTATAATACTATGTAGCCTATATATAAAGTGTTAATACTATGTAGCCTGTATAGAAAGTGTTAATACTATGTAGCCTATATAGAAAGTGTTAATACTAAGTAGCCTATATAGAACGTGTTAATACTATGTAGCCTATATAGAAAGTGTTAATACTATGTAGCCTATATAGAAAGTGTTAATACTATGTAGCCATTATAGAAAGTGTTAATACTATGTAGCCTATATAGAAAGTGTTAATACTATGTAGTGTCACGATCGTCGGGAAGAGAGGACCAATGCGCAGCGTGGAATGTGAACATATTTTATTTTTTAATTCACCACACGAACAAAACAACAAACGATACGAAACGTGAAGTCCTTGTTTACAAGACAAACCATACGGAACAAGATCCCACAAACACTGTGGAAAAACAGGCTACCTAAATATGGTTCCCAATCAGAGACAACAAGCAACAGCTGATTCACGTTGCCTCTGATTGAGAACCACACCGGCCAACATAGAAACAAACGAACTAGAAAATCACCCTAGCACACAAAACACATAGAAACCACATACCCTGGCTCAACATAACAGAGTCCCAGAGCCAGGGGGTGACAGTACCCCCCCCCCCCAAAGGCGCGGACTGCGACCGCGCCAAACATAAACCGAACAGGGGAGGGCCGGGTGGGCATTCCTCCTCGGAGGCGGTTCCGGCTCCGGGCTTGACCCCCACCCTCCAACCAACCCCCCAAAGCGCCCCTGGTCCGGTCTTGCCCTGCTTGCCGTAGCTGGACTGAACACTGGTGGAGCGGATTTCTCTAGCTCCGGAGTGGAGCAGCTGACCGGTGCCGGATCAGGCACCGGTGGAACAGGCTTGGTGCGGGGAGCAGGGACGGGCCGGACTGGGCTGACGACGCGCACCATTGGCTTGGTGCGGGGAGCAGGGACAGGCCGAACCGGGCTGACGAAGCGCACCACTGGCTTGGTGTAGGGAGCAGGACCAGGCCGGACCGGGCTGACGACGTGCACCATTGGCTTGGTGCGGGGAGCAGGGACGGGCCGAACCGGGCTGATGAAGCGCACCACTGGCTTGGTGCGGGGAGCAGGAACAGGCCGGACCGGGCTGACGACGCGCACCATTGGCTTGGTGCGGGGAGCAGGGACGGGCCGAACCGGGCTGACGAAGTGCACCACTGGCTTGGTGCGGGGAGCAGGAACAGGCTGGACCGGGCTGACGACGCGCACCACAGGCTTGGTGCGAGGGGCAGGAACATGCCGGACCGGGCTGGCGACGCGCACCACAGGCTCGGTGCGAGGAACAGGAACAAGCCGGACCGTACTGGGGACACACACCACTGGCCCTACGCGGGGATCAGGAATGGGTCCGGACCGGACTGGCAACACACCCCAGTACCTCTCGCCGTGCCTCTACATTCTCCTTTCCCCTGGTGACCAGTGACTCCCGTAACCTGGCGGCCTCCTTTGCCAACCCGCTGAACCACTCTATCCCGGCCTCCTGCTGCCCCGTCGTCCACGGCGTGAGCCCCCCCCCCCTAAAAAATGTCTGGGCGTCTCTCCTCCCCGTGGGCCAGGCCTCCATGGCTCTCGCCAGACTCTCGCTCCTCTGCTCCAAAGTCCAGCCTCTCTCCTCCTCCCGCGGCTTGACCCAGTCGAGGTTGATATCCTTCAGAGTCACCTCTGGCGTTGGCTCCTGGACACGCTGCTTGGTCCAGTTATGGTGGGATCTTCTGTCACGCCGTGGACGACGGGGCAGCAGGAGGCCGGGATAGAGTGGTGCAGCAGGTTGGCAAGGGAGGCAGCCAGGTTACGGGAGTCACTGGTCACCAGGGGGAAGGAGAATGTAGAGGCACGGCGAGAGGTACTGGGGTGTGTTGCCAGTCCGGTCCGGCCCGTTCCTGATCCCCGCGTAGGGCCAGTGGTGTGTGTTCCCAGCTCGGCCCTGCTTGTTCCTGTCCCTCGCACCGAGCCTGTGATGCGCGTCGCCAGCCCGGCTCGGCCTGCTCCTGCTCCCCGCACCAAGCCTATGGTGCGCGTCGCCAGCCCGGCCTGGCCTGCTCCTGCTCCCTGCACCAAGCCAATGGTGCGCGTCGTCACGCTGCGCATTGGTCCACTTCCTCCAACGATCGTGACATGTAGCCTATATAGAAAGTGTTAATACTATGTAACCTATATAGAAAGTGTTAATACTATGTAACCTATTTAGAAAGTGTTAATACTATGTAGCCTATATATAGAAAGTGTTAATACTATGTAGCCGTCATATAAAGTGTTAATACTATGTAGCCTATATAGAAAGTGTTAATACTGTGTAGCCTATATAGAAAGTGTTAATACTATGTAGCCTATATAGATAGTGTTAATATTATGTAACCTATATAGAAAGTGTTAATACTATGTAGCCTATATAGAAAGTGTAAATACTATGTAGCCTATATAGAAAGTGTTAATACTATGTATTCTATATAGAAAGTGTTAATGTGTGTTGGTAATAGCTTCTGCACAGTGAGCGAAGGGAAGACCTTATCTAGGACAACCATCTCCCTTTCACCCCCTCCCTGTCTCTCAACCCAGCTCTGTGACAGCTGCATTACCCCAAAGAAGCCCCCCATAGCCCCACCCTTCTTCCTCTACATGCCCCCGTCCTCCCAAAGCTCCCACCCCCAGACCAAGGACGTGCATAAGGACATTCCTCCCCTGGCTGGTGCTGAGGCCCCCTGTTCCTCCATGCTCTGTCAGCCTGGCCCTGACTGATGCACTGGTACCTCTTAATCAGCAGTCTAGCTGGAAGACGAGACTTCACGTTCACATGATTAAGGTTCCTAGCCCTCTGATTCACCTGGAATCCCCTCAACATATCTACAAGCGTTGCCCCTTCATAGCCACCAGTCCAGCAGCGGTGTGTACAGGACAGTAGCTATGTGTCTGTGATTAGACAGTGAGGATGCAGTAGAGGGTCTAGAATGGTCTGGGTACGTTCCCTGTACAAAGCTTACACACGGGGTCAGCATTGGGTCTTTATTAGGTTTTCATAGAGCTCTTTATCGTATGTATGGTCGTCTCAACAGCACTCCGGAACACAGCTGGGAGCTGAGAGAGTGTGAAAGGGAGGGAGGGAGGGAGGGGAGGGGAGGAGCGAAGAGGGGAACGCAGAGACAGGAGAGAGAAACAGAGTGGAGACAGTTGTGGGTGAGGAAACATGGGGCAGAAAGGATGACTGACAGAAGATGAGCAAACTGAGTGACATAGGGAGGAATGAGAGAGAGGGGGGGAGAAAGAGGGAGTGAACGAGTGCCAGTGAGAGAGGGACATTAACAGAGAGAGCGAGAGAGACCAAGCAAGCAAGCGGGACGAACAGCGAACCATGGCCACTTCAACATGAACTGCTTCGGTTGCACATGGATGTTTCTCAACAGAAATGTTCCAGACGGAAATCTCTCTTCTCCAACCATTAATTAACATTGTTTGTTCTTATTTTACCACTTTGTTCTAGTTCTCCACAGAGGCCGGACAATTCAACCAAAACAAGACAAACCTGTGTTCCCGAAATACTCAAATTCTGCCTCAAGATTCTGAAGACAGCTATTCGGATTGCTACTACTTTGAATGCCTGGATCTACACCTGTCCTGGATCGGCCTGTAGTCATTATAGACCAGTGTTAACTGGACCTGTCCTGGATCGGCCTGTAGTCATTATAGACCAGTGTTAACTGGACCTGTCCTGGATCGGCCTGTAGTCATTATAGACCAGTATTAACTGGACCTGTCCTGGATCGGCCTGTAATCATTATAGACCAGTATTAACTGGACCTGTCCTGGATCAGCCTGTAGTCATTATAGAACAGTGTTAACTGGACCTGTTTTGGATCGGCCTGTAGTCATTATAGACCAGTGTTAACTGGACCTGTCCTGGATCGGCCTGTAGTCATTATAGACCAGTGTTAACTGGACCTGTCCTGGATCGGCCTGTAGTCATTATAGACCAGTATTAACTGGACCTGTCCTGGATCGGCCTGTAATCATTATAGACCAGTATTAACTGGACCTGTCCTGGATCGGCCTGTAGTCATTATAGAACAGTGTTAACTGGACCTGTCCTGGATCGGCCTGTGGTCATTATAGACCAGTGTTAACTGGACCTGTCCTGGATCGGCCTGTAGTCATTATAGACCAGTATTAACTGGACCTGTCCTGGATCGGCCTGTAGTCATTATAGACCAGTATTAACTGGACCTGTCCTGGATCGGCCTGTAGTCATTATAGACCAGTATTAACTGGACCTGTCCTGGATCGGCCTGTAGTCATTATAGAACAGTGTTAACTGGACCTGTCCTGGATCGGCCTGTAATCATTATAGACCAGTATTAACTGGACCTGTCCTGGATCGGCCTGTAGTCATTATAGAACAGTGTTAACTGGACCTGTCCTGGATCGGCCTGTAGTCATTATAGAACAGTGTTAACTGGACCTGTCCTGGATCGGCCTGTAGTCATTATAGACCAGTATTAACTGGACCTGTCCCGGATAAGCCTGTAGTCATTATAGAACAGTGTTAACTGCAGCTTTTCACTGGGATCTGGTTCCATTGTTCTGTGAGTCCCAGACAGTCCGGCGGCAGGCCAGGAGATGCAAAATAACCATAAGAAGAAGCGGGTCCAGAACATGGGCCAGCAGCAGAGAGCTCCAGCCTGTACAACCTTGACCAAACCAGGCAACAAGTGAGTAGGGTCAGGGGTCAGGGGTCAGAGGGTATAGTACAGGGGGTGAAGGGTCAAATGGCTGAAGTGTATTGTAAAGGGATCCAGAGGGGGAGAGAAAATAACATTTTGTAAATAATGCAGGCATGTGTTTGCTTTAGGTGTGTGTACACGTGTTTGTTGTGGGATTGTATTTGTGCTAAATACCAACACAGCTTATTAGATGGCCTTCTATCATGTTTGTTTGTGGTCTAGAATGAAACACTACCAGTACTACTCTACCTTTATTGCTACCTCTACTACCAATCACAACCGGTACTTCATTCAGTTCTGATTGTCGCTAATTCAACCATAAATTAATTGAATGTTTAATACAGTGACTTGGCTAACAGTGCCAGGCCGGCATACTGTGACTCAACTAGTAATTCTTTACTCTGACTCAATCACTGAGGGAATGCAACGCCATAACTCAACTGCTAGTGTAAGACTTTGTAGAAATCTTGCTGAATCTTCTATCAAAGTGATCAGGTCAAATTTAGTCTTCCATCAAATTTAGCCCAAACCTTTTACCATAAAGTGGTGTAAAGTGTTGAAGAGGTGGTTTATTACCAACTTGTTAAGTCATTTTATTATGTACTGTGCAAAATAGTAGTCATAGTGAATAGTTTCCTGTTTCTGTTTAGAAATTACAAATATATTTAAAATGTAGCATGGCTATGGCTGTCATAATTGTAATAAGAACATTGGGGTGTTTTGAAAAGTTTTAGGGCGGTATGTCGTGAACTAGATGTTTTTATTTGGTGCAGACAGCTGCAAGCCGAGGAGCAGTCCCCATGGGCTCCAACTTGTCATCACTCTTTTATTGTAAGTCCGACACACACTAAGTCTCTAATGTTGCCCCACCCAACGGCTTAAATCAATAAATGCTTAGTGCACAGTCAGAGATGCTTTACATCACAGTAAATAAGACAACTGACAGCAAACCAGCCAGCCGGTGATGAAGGACTGGGGGGAAATAAATAAACAGACTGTCAGTTAAACAGTTTTAGTACGTCGACCACAATTAAAATATCCAAATGTGGGACAACGTGATGATTTTGCAGGACATTCACTGTTTTGGACATATGAGATTTTTTTGGTTTTGGACTATTCAGCTAACCATCCTAAAATCTCATAATATATTAGGTGGTGTGATTGGTGTTACAGTAACGTTATACTATGTTATTATATTTGGTTCTGTTATGTAGAATAATAATGAATCATTACGTGATCTTCCAAGACATTGATTCAGCTTTGTTCTAACTTTACTAAATGAGCACCATTGTGAGAAGTGGCGGGGCAACGATCAGGTGTACTCAGGCAGCACTACAACTCTGCACCGAACGAGTTTAATTTTTAAAAAATATATATTTAACCTTTATATAACCAGGTAAGCCAGTTGAGAACAAGTTCTCATTTACAACTGCGACCTGGCCAAGATAAAGCAAAGCATTGCGATAAAAACAACAACACAGAGTTACATACGGGGTAAAACAAAACATAAAGTCAAAAATACAACAGAAAATATATATACAGTGTGTGCAAATGTAGCAAGTTATGGAGGTAAGCAATAAATAGGCCATAGTGCAAAAAAATTACAATTAGTATTAACACTGGAATGATAGATGTGCAAGAGATTATGTGCAAATAGAGATACTGGGGTGCAAATGAGCAAAATAAATAACAATATGGGGATGAGGTAGTTGGGTGGGCTAATTTCAGATGGGCTGTGTACAGGTGCAGTGATCGGTAAGGTGCTCTGACAACTGATGCTTAAAGTTAGTGAGGGAGATAAGAGTCTCCAGCTTCAGAGATTTTTGCAGTTCGTTCCAGTCATTGGCAGCAGAGAACTGGAAGGAATGGCGACCAAAGGAAGTGTTGGCTTTGGGGATGACCAGTGAGATATACCTGCTGGAGCGCTGACTACGGGTGGGTGTTGCTATGGTGACCAATGAGCTAAGATAAGGCAGGGATTTGCCTAGCAGTGATTTATAGATGGCCTGGAGCCAGTGGGTTTGGCGACGAATATGTAGTGAGGACCAGCCAACAAGAGCGTGCAGGTCACAGTGGTGGGTAGTATATGGGGCTTTGGTGACAAAAAGGATGGCACTGTGATAGCCTACATCCAATTTGCTGAGTAGAGTGTTGGAGGCTATTTTGTAAATGACATTGCCGAAGTCAAGGATCGGTAGGATAGTCAGTTTTACGAGGGTATGTTTGGCAGCATGAATGAAGGAGGCTTTGTTTGCGAAATAGGAAGCCAATTCTAGATTTAACTTTGGATTGGAGATGCTTAATATGAGTCTGGAAGGAGAGTTTACAGTCTAACCAGACACCTAGGTATTTGTAGTTGTCCACATACTCTAGGTCAGACCCGTCGAGAGTAGTGATTCTAGTCGGGTGGGCGGGTGCCAGCAGCGTTCGATTGAAGAGCATGCATTTAGATTTACTTGTGTTTAAGAGCAGTTGGAGGCTACAGAAGGAGTGTTGTATGGCATGGAAGCTCGTTTGGAGTTTGTTAACACAGTGTCCAATGAAGGGCCAGATGTATACAAAATGTTGTCATCTGCGTAGAGGTGGATCTGAGAATCACCAGCAGCAAGAGCGACATCATTGATATAAACGGAGAAAAGAGTCGGCCCAAGAATTGAACCCTGTGGCACCCCCATAGAGACTGCCATAGGTCCAGACAACAGGCCCTCCGATTTGACACATTGAACTCTATCTGAGAAGTAGTTGTTGAACCAGGCGAGGCAGTCATTTGAGAAACCAAGGCTATTTAGTCTGCCAATAAGAATGCGGTGGTTGACAGAATCGAAAGCCTTGGCCAGGTCGATGAAGACGGCTGCACAGTACTGTCTATTATCGTTCGCGGTTATAATATCGTTTAGGACCTTGAGCGTGGCTGAGGTGCACCCATGACCAGCTCGGAAACCGAATTGCATAGCGGAGAAGGTACAGTGTGATTCGAAATGGTCGGTGATCTGTTTTTTAACTTGGCTTTCAAAAACTTTCGAAAGGCAGGGCAGGATGGATGTAGGTCTGTAACAGTTTGGATCTAGAGTGTCACCCCCTTTGAAGAGGGGGATGACCGCGGCAGCTTTCCAATCTCAGGGGATCTCAGACGTTACGAAAGAGTGGTTGAACAGGCTAGTAATAGGGGTTGCGACAATTTCGGTGGCTAATTTTAGAAAGAAAGGGTCCAGATTGTCTAGCCCAGATGATTTGTAGGGGTCCAGATTTTGCAGCTCTTAAAGAAAATCAGCAGTCTGAATTTGTGTGAAGGAGAAGCGGGGGGGCATGGGCAAGTTGCAGCAGAGGGTGCAGAGCTGGTGACCGGGGTAGTGGTAGCCAGGTGGAAAGCATGGCCAGCCGTAGCAAAATGCTTGTTGAAATTCTTGATTATTGTAGATTTATCGGTGGTGTTAGTGTTTCCTAGCCTCAGTGCAGTGGGCAGCTGGGAGGAGGTGCTCTTATTCTCCATGGACTTTACAGTGTCCCAAAACCTTTTGGAGTTAGTGCTACAGGATGCAAATGTCTGTTTGAAAAAGCTAGCCTTTGCTTTCCTAACTGGTTCCTAACTTCCCTGAAAAGTTGCATATCGCGGGGGCTATTCAATGCTAATGCAGTACGCCACAGGATGTTTTTGTGCTTGTCAAGGGCAGTCAAGTCTGAGGAGAACCAGGGGCTATATCTGTTCTTAGTTCTGAATTTTTTGAATGGGGCATGCTTATTTAAGATTGAGAGGAAAGCACTTTTAAAGAACTACCAGGCATCCTTTACTGACGGAATGAGATTGATATCCATCCAGGATACCTGGGCCATGTCAATTAGGAAGGCCTGCTCGCTAAAGTGTTTTAGGGAGCGTTTGACAGTGATGAGGGGTGGTCATTTGACCGCGGACCCATTACGGACGCAGGCAATAAGGCAGTGATCGCTGAGATCCTGGTTGAAGACAGCGGAGGTGTATTTAGAGGATAGTTTAGTCAGGATGATATCTATAAGGGAGCCCATTTTTACAGATTTAGGGTTGTACCTGGTAGGTTCCTTGATAATTTGTGTGAGATTGACGGCATCTAGTTTGGATTGTAGGATGGCCGGGGTGTTAAGCATATCCCAGTTTAGGTCACCAAGCAGTACGAACTCTGAGGATAGATGGGGGGCAATCTATTCACATATGTTGTCCAGGGCACAGCTGGGGGCTGAGGGGGGTCTGTAGCAAGCGGCAACAGTGAGGGACTTATTTCTGGAAAGGTGGATTTTTAGAAGTAAGAGCTCAAACTGTTTGGGCACAGACCTGGATAGTATGATAGAGCTCTGCGGGCTATCTCTACAGTAGATTGCAACTCCAGCCCTTTGGCAGTTCTATCTAGATGGAAAATGTTGTAGTTGGGGATGGACATTTCTGAATTTTTGGTGGCCTTCCTAAGCCAGGATTCAGACACTGCTAGAACATCAGGGTTGGTGGAGTGTGCTAACGCAGTGAATAGCTCAAACTTAGGGAGGAGGCTTCTGATGTTAACGTGCAAATATCCAATGATTTTACGGTTACAGAAGACAACAAATGATAGCTCCTGGGGAGTAGGAGTGATACTGGGGGCTGCAGGGCCTGGGTTAACCTCTACATCACCAGAGGAACAGAGGAGGACTAGAATATGGATACGGCTAAAGGCTTTAAGGACTGGTCTTTTAGTGCGTTGGGTACAGAGAATAAAGGGGGCAGATTTCCGGGCGTTGTAGAATAGATTCAGGGCATTATGTACAGACAAGGATATGGAAGGATATGAGTACAGTGGAGGTAAACCTAAGCATTGGGTAACAATGAAAGAGAGCGCATCACTGGAGGCACCGATTGAGCCGGTCTCCACGTGTATGGGGGGTGGAACAAAGAAGCTATTTGAGGCAGTTGAAGAGGGACTTGGGGCTCTACAGTGAAATTGTATAATAAGAACTAACTGGAACAGCAATAGGCAAGGCATATTGACATGGGGAGAGAGGCAAAAAGCAATCACAGGTGTTATTCGGGAGAGCTAAGACAACAACTGGTAATGGCGATGAAAGTTTGGGCTGAGGCTAAACAGATAAACAGGACAGGGTACCGTGTAAAGGAACAGTCCAGAAGGCATCAGCTGTGCAGCTGAGTGATCATAAGGTTCAGTGAACAGCAATATGTGAGTCTGAGAGCAGTTCGAATTGGTGCTTCAGCACAGGCTAGCAGGAAGCACGGCTGTTGTTTGCGTGTGCTAGCGGGTCGGGGCTAGCAGATGGATCTTCGTGGTCGTCGCAACGGGAAGCCTGTTGAAACCACAGACGATTACGTCGGCAGACCAGTCGTGATGGATCGGCAGGGCTCTGTGTCGACTCTAGGAGGTCCCGTCCGGTTGACAGAGAGGTAGATACCCGGGAGATGGGCCTGACTCGAGGCTAGCTCAAGGCTGATTAGCCAACAACAACATCCATTTGGTTGCAGCTAGATAGTTGCGATGATCCGGTGTTAAAGGTCCAGTGATTCAGTGATTCTGGCAGAAAAAACAATATGTACTGGGTCGATAACGCACTGTGCAGACAGTGCAGACTGGCCAATAATAGTCCAGGCTAGAGCTGGCTGGTAGGTAGTGCAGGCCACGGACAATGGTGAAAAAACGCTAACGGTGGCTAATAGCAAGTAGCTAGTTAGCTGGCTACTCCCGTCCGGTAGACAGAGAGGTAGATAGCCGGGATGTGGGCCTGGCTCGAGGCTAGCTCAAGGCTAACTGGTGCTTGCTTCGGGGGCAGTGGTGATTAGCCAACAGCAACATCCATTCGGTTGCGGCTAGCTAGTTGCGATCCAGTGTTAATGTCCAGTGATTCAGTTATTTCGGCAGAAAATTCAATGTTCTGGGTGAAAACCGCTAACGGTGGCTAATAGCAAGTAGCTAGTTAGCTGGCTAGCTAGTTTCAACTGGAGATTCTAGATAAAAGGTAAGCCAATAATATAATCCGTTCCACATTGAGTGAGGCGGGTTGCAGGAAAGTATATTTAGTAGAAGGATGAAAAGTGTGATAGGGAAATAAGTACGAAAAATACAAAAAAATACAAAAAACAGGCTATTTACAAGGACACACACAGAGTACAGAACCGCACTGCTACGCCATCTTGGATTCAGTGACAGTAAAATCTCACAATGTATTTCCCTAATTTCACTTTGATCAGGGATGGGCCACTGGCTGCCCGCAGGGTCGGATCTTAAGTTGGGATCTCAACTTAAGGTTGAGAGTTAGAATAGTAGAATAGACAAGTAGATTTTAAAACTGTAAAATGTTCTCAACGGCAAAATAAGTAGAATTGCAGGAAATTAACTCTAACTTTTTTCTCTCTGCTGTCAAGATGGAGGCCGGTAAAATGTTTTACTCACAAGGTTATAATTAGGCCCCTCAAAAGGCTATGGCCAGCGTTGACTGTATGGATTTTTAATGTGGTTACGCAGACTACCACGCAACTGCGTCACCTCATGATGAGTTCAAAGTTGCCCATCCCTGACACAGATTAACAGCTATACAACAACAAATTAAATGGCCAAGATAAAGCAAAGCAGTGCGATAAAAACAACAACAACACAGAGTTACATATGGGATAAACAAAATGTACAGTCAATAACACAATAGAAAATCTATATACAGTGTGTGTAAATGTAGTAAGTTATGGAGGTAAGGCAATAAATAGGCCATAGTGCAAAATAATTACAATTTAGTATTAATACTGGACT